>NC_081411.1:376177895-376477895 GCF_030272615.1 Cryptomeria japonica | reverse complement strand
AAGATTCTTAATATTGACACCCTGACCCATAGAGGCTTCATGCTTCCTAACAGATGTGAGTTATGTCAGAAAGAGGAAGAATCAATGGATCATTTGTTCATCCATTTGTCCTTCACTTGGGAAATCTAGAGTAAATTTTGGGAGAAATGGAAAGTTGATTGGGTTATGCATAATAGTCTCAAGGAAGTTGTCTGGCAATGGATCTTTCCCACCAAATACCCTCTCATCAAGATTCTCTAGTCCTTGATCCTTCCCATGACTTGTTGGTATATCTGGAAGGAGAGAAATAATAGAATCTTTAGGGAGGCTAAGTGCACGTCTCAGGTGGTTTTTGAAAAATTTTGCAGGGCGATAAAAGAAAACATTAATACTCCTCACAGAAATAACAAGCAATGGATTTCTTCTAACATGAATGACATTGAGAAGGGTATCCTTACTGAATGGAATTTGATTAGCAAGGTGTGCAAATATGATAATAAGATTAGGAGAGAAAATGTTGTCTGGAGATTTCCATGTTATGGTTGGGTCAAGGTGAATTTTGATGGGGCTGCCAAAGGCAATCCTGGGAAGTCTGGAGGGGGAGGAGTTATCAGAAACTCTCATGGTGTTTGTATTGTTGCTATTGCCTCTCCCTTTGGAATTCAAAACAATCACGTTGTTGAAGCTCAGGCTATGTTGAAATGTCCCTAGCTTGCTCAGGGTTTTAAATTTAAATAAATATGGCTAGAAGGGGATTCCCTCAATATTATTCAGGCTATTAAAGGTTCTAACTCCCCCTCTTGGAATATATTCAACATTATTGAAAATGCCAAAAAGTTATTAAAAGACTATGATAGTGTCTTAATCTCCCATACGCTTAGGGAAGGTAATAAAGTTTTTGAACTTCTAGCTAATAAGGGGGTTTATTTAGAGGAGGACACTAAATATATCGGAGAAGCCAACTGCAAAAAGGATGTCAGGGCACAATTATTATATGATCATGTCAATGGCTCAAGTTAATTTTATCATTACCCCTTTAGGTTCGGATACCAAAGGCAGAGATTGGGGGTATGTGAAGTGTTGGTTGAGGATTTTGTTAAGGCATCATTATTATGATCAATGGTGTGACAAGGCTAATCATAATAAGTGCTAGAGTGTCATGACCATCATTAAATACTCCTTGAAAATCAAGGAAAGCACCCTATTTTTTGAACCTAGCATTCTATTCAAGAGCCCATGTTTAAGTTTTGGTCTTCAGTTTGTGAGCATTTTGTGCACTGTTGATAACCTCTACCTGCATTTCAACATGGGAGGTAACCTTAACAAGAATGAGCCCTCTGGTTGTGAAAATTGGAAAAGTGAGTAGAAAGTTTGGAGGAGGCTCCATTGATATGGTTTCACAGACTACATGGAGAAATTGCATGGTAGCAAAAAGTCAGTTTCACGTGGCTTTGCAAAGGGATGGAACAACAACAAAGTTACTCTGTTTGGGGAGACCTAGAAGGTCGATGAAGACTTAGTGGCGGAATTCATGGGATTACAGAAGGAAGGCACCAAATTCTACAAAGACCGAAAGTTTGCAGCTGAAGCTATTAAAAATTTCCCTAAAACTGATGATGAGAAGGTTCGGCTCGTCAAGAAAGATAATGTTTCATACTACCTCCCTCATCAGGTAAAGTCCTTCTGGCAGAAGATGGTAAGGGTTTTGATGGAATTCCTAACTGTTGATGGTAGATTCATGAAGGTTTATAATTATCATTTTGCTATTCTTAACCATTTCCGCCATGGAGTTAAGATCTCTTTGCCTTTCTATTTAGCATCTTCCTTTAATGAGAATTTGGCTAACCATCCCAAAAAACCAAATTCCTATACCATAGCACATTAAGGGCTCATTCTGCTTATTTATAAACACTTGAAGAAAAAAGCTAGGGTTAGTAAGGATGATCATTTGGTGGCAAATGCACATATTTCAGATAGTCGCGTTGATTTTGAGTCTGATGATGATTTTTCAAATGCTCCTCTCCATAAAAAAGGAAGAGTTGATGATGTTAATAACGAGGACATGGATGTTGAAGCTGGTATGGAGGAGGAACAGGGGAAGGAGGTTGATTATGAAGCAGAGAGTGAGAATAAAGAGGAAGCTAGAGATGAGGAGGAGGTGAAAAGAAAAGTTTATGTTAAAAAGACAGCCTCAAACCCTATTGCATCGAATAATAGGAATGTTTCCTATAATTCCATGGAGGAAGCTAACCCTAATTTTGTGAGCTCTGAGCAGGGAAGGGCAATGGCAGAATCCATTTTGAACGCAGCCAGAAACAACATGCTGGAATCTTTCAATTTCCAGATATGGGTAATTGAAAATATTACCAGTATTCAGAGTAAATGGAGGGATTTGGAGTATAAGATTTAGGATTTGATTAAGGATACCAATACTGGGAAAAAGGATGTAGAGGTGGATAACAGTGAGGCAGAGGATGAAATTGAAATGCAAGATTGGTTGGAAAAAGATTTGATAAAGGGAGACTTGAAACATCTGGAAGATGTAATTAGAATTGTCAAAGATAAAGCTGAGGTTGAAAATGAAGCCATCATCAATCGGGTTGCTAAAATTGAGAAGGCTTTGAAGGATTTCATGAATCACAGTCTTGAGGTATTGAGGGTTTCATCTCAAAATATGAATGCCCTGGTGAATTGTCTAGAGAGGAACCATCAGAACAAAGAGATGGTGATCATTGATGATGTGCTGACCTCTAGCTCTACTCCCCAAACTTCTAGGCCTAGAACTAGGCAGATGACTTGTGATTTGGAGATAAAGACTAAAGACATTCATCTAAAGCGGGAGAACAAAGACCTGAGAGAAGTCGCCAAAGCTATGATGATGCTGGTCAAGGACACAGAAGAGTTCATAAAATTTTTTATTTGAAATGTAATCTGGTCTTTGTTTGCAAGTCTCTCGCTGGCTCTATGCTGTCCTTTTTCCTAGTTGTTGTGTTTTCAGCTGGTCTTTTGTAGCTTTTCTGTCTTTATCCTATTTTCTCTTGTTTCTTTCATGCCTATCTTTTCATATGGTTAGCGGGTTTCGGGTCCCTTTAAACCTGATTTTCATTAATCAAAAACATCAGATCCACCACCTGAGAGAAGCAATTTGAAAAGAGAATTTCTCAAATCAAGCCCTCCACATTTTGCATTTAGTGGATGAGATTCAAACCAACCTTTCTGAATCCCACCAACAGAAGAAACCCTAAAATCCTCCTTTTTCACAATGACATTTGCCCTAAATTTGTATTTGTAATTGCTTTGAGGCACTTTATCTCATGTTTTCTCCTGTGAGCTAGCTTTTATGTTTACTTTGTGCTCTAAGTCTCTTATCCCGGGCTGATTTTTTTAGCCCCTGAATCCCTCGCGGGATAACAATTTGTTCCCACCCTTTACTGCTTTAAGCTTATCCCACAGACATGTAGTGGGTTGCACTTACCCCCGCATGATAAGGGGGAAGGAAATGCTTCCCTTTAATTTCCTTATCCCACGCGTTTCCCAAGTGGCTAATAATACCTTGTGGGATAAGATCCCAACAAGACTTGCATGAAATTTTTTTGATACTCACCTTCTTCTAGAAACATGCCAAAAAAGTGTGTAGGGCTTGCCACTTGGTGATGCACTCAAATTATAATAAAATGATTTTGTTACAACTATATCTTTGTGACATTCATAATTCAAAGATTACTAGGGTTTCATCATTTTATGATTTACTTATTACATTTTATTGGGCCCACCCACAAACCTTCAAGGGATAAAAATGATTTAAAATTTACTACATTGCCTAAGAAAACCCTTTCCCTTATTTTTACTTAGACTTACCCATAATAATTTAAATCAAATACATTTAAGTAATATCTACTTTTTCTTGGTGGGTCCCATCTGGATCTCATTGGGTCAGCTTTAGTCGGGCTCCAATGTGGGCTCGACTAAAAAAATTTCATTTTTGGGCAACTGGACGACTGAGAATGACCTAATACACTAACTGGGGATGCTTGGAATTCAAAAAACAACATTCAGAATTATTAAACTGATCACTTTACAACTTTGAAATTTGGCCGAAAACACCTGAGGAGGCTCAGGAATCAGTTTCAAAACCTAATCAAAACACCTGATTAGGGCCTGAAACTTGGCACGTTAAAAACCTACAAAACATAGAATCCAAAGAAACTTACGAATCGTCAAGATGACATCTGAGTCAAAATTTATTGATGGTCAAAGTTGCCTACTCAGGCTTGTGTGAAACTCAGCATGTTGAATCAACCTGAGTAGCCTTTGAAACCTGATTTGAAAAAATATCAAATCAACACATCACGAGACGCCACTTGGCACACTTGTAGATCAACATACCATGAATAGGTGTACAAAAGGGTTTGACCTAATTATATTACATGTCAAAATTATTAACCCTCAAAGTTGGCTTCTCTGATTAACTGAACTGTGTTGATGCTAAAACCCCGAAAAAAGTATATTTGGGATGGGCTTTGAAAAGTTGTCAAACGATGAGTTGGGGGGCTACACATCTGGGATATGGAAAATAATTTTACAGAGAATCATGCAGAATGATTGATTTAAAATGCAAGTCAACTGGGCACAAAATATGAATTTTCAAAGTGGGCTCCTAACTACTACTTGACAATGTTCAATTGCAGAACTGAACCTTTTGCAAATGGAATTGGCTTTAAAAACTCAGCAGATTGATTGATGGTAATTAGCCACATGGCATGGGTGTTTACAAAATTGTAGAGAATCACGGACAACTCTCCATTTGGCTTGATGAGAAATAGGCACAAAGATATGATGCCTCAAACATGGCTACTCAAAAAAATGCAAACAGGTGCCAAATGCAGACCTAACCTCGAGACCTCCAAAAGAGACTTCACAAACACACCATTATTGATTTGAGGAAGCTGAAAATGGACACATGGCATGTCTATAAGGTGTATAACAATCCTCCAAGAGGATTTTGCATGAAACATAACTGGTGCAAAATGGCAAGTTTGCAAACATAGCTACTTAGGCTCATTTCACAAGGCAAAACTGAGTGCATTTTGACAAGATTTTACATGGGACCTCAAAAGCCAGTCATGAATTTTTTAGTCCCAATGGTGGCTCTTACTCAGGGATGCATGCCCCTTGCGAGCATGGCAAGAATTTAGGTCTTAGGAGGAGATGCCTTATCCATTGGGCCACTCTGCCACTGTATGCTTCATTCTTAAAATTTGACGTCAACATCCAATAGGTGGTCCCGAACCACCAAACATGTAGAACCAAAACTTACCCTAGTCAAAAATATGATTCTCCTCTAATTTCATCATGCCCAATCTGAAGCAACCATTGAAAACACTTCCATCATAGGCATAATCAATCACACTAGCAACTGGTGCTTCATTCATACCGCTACTATCCTTACCTTGGTCACCTTGCAATGCATACTCACTCAACAACTGAAAGTATTCATTATGAGACAACACATGGTTGTCATGTTCTTTGAATGAAACACATCCATATTCATTGTAGCATCCACTATGGCATATCTTGGATGCATGGTTCATCAAATGTGCACATAGTTTTCCAAGAAGATGAAAACATGCATGCACTCCCTCATTGTCAACATTAGGGATCCCAAATCCATCACTAATCAACAAATGCAACTCATCTTTTGAATCCTCTTGTGCATGCATGTAAGAGCCTTCATCAAAAAGTTCATTCATACCCAGCAAGCTTTATTCATCATAATCAACAAGGGAGTCCTTTTGATGTTGATTAGCATAATAGACCTCATACACATATTCATCTTCAGTTGTGTGAACCTCAGAATCATTATCAACCACCATACTCTCAGGTTCATCATAGTTGTCATTATGAAGTTCAAACTCTTCTATGCCTTCATCAACATCACAGATTTCTTCTATGTCATGGGCATAGCTTATGCTGGCCAAAGAATATTGCCAATCAAGGCAACTACTAGTCTCACTATTTGATTCAACACAAGAATCTGAAATATCTATTACATCAGTTGGCTCAGTGATATGATGATCATTTATGCACTGTATTTCTTACTCATTCACTTCCTCATGGTACATAGGTAGCTCATCCCATGAAGAATATGAAGAACCAGCATCTTGCTCATAAAAATTAGACTCACATGGAACATATGAATCTATCTATTTTGCTTCATGGAGGTCACTCTCACAGATCGACAAAACATCATTTGAAAGTGCATCCTCCTCTTCAAAAAGTGGGTTTGAGATCACATGGGAATTTATCTCAAACATATCTTTGCAAGACACAACATGGTTCGTATCCATGGCATCATCATACAATGGATTTTCAATGGTGTACACCATATCCATTTGTTGATAACTACATGCAGTCTCATTTATTTCAGGTGTACCTGGCCCTTGTTCTTCATACATGTCATATTGTTGCACCATATCATAACTCTGAGAAATAAACTCATCATCAACATAATAATCTTCATAGGTGCAGCTACCATGCAAAGCTTCATCTTCTTCATTGAGTGCACATTCATAGTCGCCAACATTGCTCAAGTATGCATCATTCTCATACGTTGCATCTAAGTTCAAATCTGATTTATAATCCTCATTCTAAGCATTAGGACATCAAACCACATGATTCCAATCATAAGAGAAAGCTACATTATCATAAGCATGAGTGTAAGGATCATAACTTTCATGGTCTTCAATACTTGTATATGCATAATCAACATAATGTCTTCCTTGTTAACTTGCAAACTGAGGTATTGGACTTTTTACACTCATGCCAAAAGGCATTTCTCTTAGACTAAAACCATCACAAGGCTGCCCCTAAATCTCTACCGCTACCATGTCTTCATTTCTTGTATTCATCTTTGTGTTATTGCTAACAAAAGCTTGGTTATACACCATTGGATCAATGGCATCTTCATATTGCTGGTGAAAAACACAAGGTTCAGGCTGATATGCATTCATGCACATCACTAGGTTTGGGACAACAGGCTCATACTGATGTACACTGTCATTTTCAGGTGCATACACATAACTGAGTTGCTCAGAGGTGTATCTTTGAATGGATTATTAAGGTATAGACATCTCATGAGGCACACTTGCTTCATCAACATGCATTGCATCAGCTCTAGGTTCATGAACAACACTATGTCAAACTTGTTGATCAACAATTTGGAAAAGAACACATGAAGGGACAACATGCCGATAGTCATTTCTATCTTTGGAACCATCTTGTTTCTTGCACACCAAGCTCCCTTTTCTGGCTTCATCTTCATGCTCATCTTGAACTTGGAGACATTCTCAATATTTTTTGCTATCTAATAGGCCTCATATAAACTTTCAGGACCTTCATTTCATAGCATATAAATCATCTTTGCATCAAAGGCCCCAAGGTAAACTCCCAAAGAAATCTCATCAGACACTCTAATCTCTTGATGAATCCTCTTCAATGTCTTAGAAAATTAGAGATTGAAAGATGAGACAAGTTCATCTTCCTCAATGTGAATTTCCATGAAGTCTTGGATTAATGAGGACCCAGAGATCTTCTCACAAAACTGCTCTTTGAAAGCTGATTGAAACTCTTCCCATGAGCCGATCGAGCATGGTAACCAATTAGAGAACCACTCTCTTGCATCCTCTTTCAAGGAATGGACAAAGAGCCTCATAAATACATCCTCATGATCGACCTCATAGTCCTCCATTATTTCACTGAACCACTGCAAATTCTTTTCAATTGATTCCTCCTTCAATCCACCAAACTTAAGAATCTTATCTCTGACTTCACGGGGTATGGGGTTTGGGAAACCCACAATATCATCAAATCTCAAGGCCTTATACCTCTAACTAATGAAATCTCTTTGATTACTTGGTTGGGACTGATTTCTCATCATACTAACATTGGGAGCCAAGTAGGGATACAAATTTGAATACATTTCAAATGTGCTCATACAAGCTTTTGAAAACAACACTGAAAATGCTTGTGACTACAACTTCTTTTCAAAAGCACACACTACTATAACATGCTTAATTTTCACAAAAGTAAAACACAGAAAATAGCTTACAAGCATGTGAAACTTTCTTACAACTTCCCTCTAGTAATGCTAAAATTATTCAATAGGGAAACATTCAAGTGTTGAAGCTTTTAACAAATGATTTTCAAAAAAACCTATTCCCAGCAAGAATTTTGAGAATACCTAGAAGTATGTAGTTGTTGCTTTCTTTCTTTTTTCATAAGACTGTGAATGTTTGGAGCTTGCATCATCTCTTCATCAGGCTCTTTGAAAGAGTCACCACCTCCTTGCACAGGAACAATCTTTGAACAATAGAGAGCTATTCAAAATCTGAATATTCTGAGTTCTTCACCAGCAAAGCCACTTCAAACTCCTTCACACAAGCTACAATAAACTTCTTCCAGACTAAAAAATTTTGTAACTAGAGACTCATAGGTAGCTCAACAAGCTTTAGGCAAGCTTATCCCCAACAAAGTCACCAATCTGATATGTAACTATCTTACGACAAAGGTGAAATAAGAGTAGCTGCATCTAATAGAGGTCAAGTTGCACTTTGCAGGTATTTGGGTGTCATCTTGCTTACTGAGTGGACGTGCTTGCAAAGATTTTAATGACACCATATTATCAGTACAATTTTAGTTGTGCTTGTATGAGGTGGATGTTAACTAAGAATGGTAGATGTAATCTTTTAGTGAAACTCTTGAAAAATTCAAGATTCTTGAAATTACTCTTCATCAGGCAATTGAACATATTATTGAGACCCAATCAATAATGAGTGGTGGAAAGTATTTTGTGGAAAAGTATACACCCGATAGTGAATCTCCTATCCAAAATGAAGGTGGTCTCACAAGCCTTGTTTGAAATCATAGATAAATTACAAAGATAGTAATCACCATTTGCAATGGTCAGACTTGTGAAAGACAAAGGGGTCAAACCCAAATATTCCTAAAATTGCAAATATGCTTTAAGGAAAGAAGTCAATTATTTCTAACAAGGAGATTGTGAGGTGAGTAAAGACAATGTGAAATAATAAGAGGAGGTATGTACAAAGTATTAATGGAGAAGTGAAAGTTAAGTGGGGATTATTTTATCTACTTCCATAGGAGCCATTTCAGTTCACTAGTGATGGGGTATTTTTTCTAGAATGTAATATACAAATGGAATTGTTAAAGTCTGAATTACCAAACGAAATATGTGTGGAAAATATTGAATGAGGGGATGCAGACTAACAGGAAATACCTACAAAAGAGGGAATTTATATTATATCTCAAGCATGGTGATGCGACACAACAATATTTGTAGGGAAGGTGAAATAAAATCCAAGGTTTCTTTTTCACTAAAAGGGGCACTTTTATTTTCTGAAGTCAAAGAATAGATGAATGTGCAGAAATTTAATACTGTAAATCAGAGATTACTTCAACAAAGAGGGGGAGTTTTTCAAAAATGAATGTGACAAATCATCTTCACCAAAGGGAGATAGATTTTTTCCTTTTTCATGCAATGAGAGGACCCAAGGTGAAAAGTCATTTTTTGACTTTCACAAATAGAGCAAATTTTCAGTTTTCAGATCAAAGGGAAAAAGTGAATTCCTTCAGTTAGTATGGGCAATGGGAAAAAGTGGCAAATTTTGGCAAAGGTGCAAAAGTGAGTTGACAGGTGCTCAAAGGGGTATTTTTAGATTTCAACACACTTTTCCAACAGATTTCAAAGATGCAAAATATGGCAAATTTTGATCAATAAGCAGGGGTGAATGTGACATATGCAGGCAAGGAGTTTTTTCAGATTTTGAAGAGTCACTTCCAGGTTTTGAGTGTAGTTGAAGACCCATTTTGGAGGAACAAGTGTAGATTCATATTTGAAGACAAAGGAGACAAGGACATGTGTCAAATTCTGATGCATTCTAGGGTTTCAATTAGGTTTTCTCTTTTGTCTATTTAGTTAGTTTTCTCCTCATTTTGAAGGGTTACAACCTTAATTATTTGCGAAGGAAGACAATGTATTGTAAAGGATATTGTAAGGTGTTTCTTAGTTAGGCTATGATATTTTGGAATTTAGTTCTAGTTGTTAAATCTTATGCTTTGAAATGCATTTCATGGTTTTATTGTATTAGATGGTTGTCTCCATTTTGGGATGTAAGCCTATTTGACTGAAATAATCAAGGATTATTTTCAATATTCAGGCACACTTGTTGTTTTGAGTTGTTTTTTCTATTATTGCTATCTATCTCAGAGATAGAGTAAATGCTTTCACAAATGCAATGGGATTCTTATGTTTCAAATGGATTAATAAGAATGATTATGTGATACTATTTTATTGATCTTGTTATGACAAGTTAATAAAATTTAGCAAGTCTTCAAAGCGTGCTTGGATGCAACAACATATGAAACCTTTCATATGACTCTATTGCCCTCTCTTTGGCACTAGTCATTTCTTTGCAATTTATAGTTTAGTTGGTCCCAAATATTTTTAAAATCATTTCATTTTTGCTTTTCCTTTATGTTGTAGGAGTAGGATTAATTTAGATTTTGTTCATAGTATTTCTTATGGAGCAGAATGGGATTATGCTCAAGTAATGGTGACATGTCAAGCACCCATTATCATGCATCTGAGAACTATAAACTTTGTCTAAATAGGTCTGTTGGTTTGTCTGTACAAGTTTATCATTTTAAGACTTGCATTAGGCACACCCTCCTGAGTCTAGTGGATCTCAAAGAGTAGAAGGCTTGTATAGCCTTGTTCAGTTACATTTTCTTATCTTCGATCTGTTGATAGTGTTAATGTCATGTCCTAGATTGCCAATCCCATAATCTAGTTTTGTGTATCTCCTTAGGACTGAAGGTAGCAAGAAAAATTGCTAACAAGACCTTCCTTAAGTGGTTAAGATTACTTCAAAAGAACTTGGCTTTGATACTAATTGTTGAGCACACACAAGACTGAGGGGGGTGAATCAGTCTCAAACAAAACTTAAAATTTTAGGAAAATTCAAATTCCAAAACCTTAATCTAATCAACAACAAAAAAAGGCACAATGAAGACCAATGCACAAGAGAGCGCCAAATTTAAGTATAAAACCCAAGAAGGGAAAAACCATGGTGAGAGATATCTCACAATATATGAACAATATTATAAATTTGTTTTAAGGCTCATTGTCTAAGGAATCACACTACTCCTGGAAGGACTTGTTGCAAAGATACTCACTATCCCAGAGTAAGATACAAGATATAAGGATCTACTGAAGAGACTCACTGTCTCATAGCATAATAAATAAATGTTTGAATTAAAATGAATAGGCCTTGAGCAACATTGTTGCAAACAATCTCCTTAGATGTAGTTGTCCTTAACTCACTACCTCAAGCAACCATTTTACAATTCAACTATATTTTCCACACACTTACTACTTCACATTTGCATATTTCTTAATCTATACAAATCCACACCCCTTGCAATTGAATTGATCTTTTGTATATACCAATTGTGTTAGACAGTTCAGATAACCAGAAGACAACTGAGAGGGGGGTTGAATCAATTGTCATAGATTACCAGAAGCATTAGAAATTAAAAAAAAACAATAACGGAACCCAAAACAATAATTCCAAAATAGCAGTTAATCCAATTAAGAATAAAAAATAATCACAAAATAAAAGCCATCCACGCAACACCAAGATTTGTACGTGGAAAACCCGGTAAAGGGAAAACCCACGGTGGGAAGCCTACCCATAGTCAGATAATAGTTTTGCAGTAAGTATGTGAATTTACAATGAAGGGACCTGCACATGCAGGAAGGCCAACAACCTAGAGCACACTACTGATCACAAAAGGAGTCTCACTGACTACATACAAATCCAAACTACAATCCAAAGAAGTATTGAACTGCAAAAGATAGCATCTCCTATGCCTAAGTATAGTTCTGGTTAAGCTCAATACTGGAGGACTAAATCCTCTTACACAAACCTAATTCAATCTCCAAGGATCGACCAACTCCTCTGCTTGAATGATATTACATTATTCACACATTACATCCCTTGATCATGACCCCTTACAATAACCATGATGATCTACAATGAGATTTTACATCTTATTTATACAAACACTCGATCATAAACAACCAGGTCGGCCACCAAACAATAAACCAATTACATAATTACAAACCATGTTGGCCTTAGACTGAAAACAAATAATATCCAACACATAAGACATACCATAGATACAACAATAGGTCCTATCCACATGTTACATTAATGTCAGTCCATAACCTAGATCAATCAGGACCAGGTATAGGTCCACATGCTTCAGAAATGACCTCCAAATGCCAAGTCTCGAACATGATCACCAAGAACATCCCGAAACTCCATCAGAAGCTGCACCAACACCAATTATGCAATTTATCAAAGATCACCAAAAGCTCTATCGATGAAACCCTCGCTGGAACTAGAAACCAATCCTCATAGCAAGAAGGATAGCATCCAATCACTAGACCAAAACCAATTGACCAAATATGAGTATAAGAATTATGAACAAGTCAATTCCATCACTAGATTATACCAGATTCAACCAGATCATGTCGGATCTAAGTTAACCAAAAACCACTCAACCTACTGGCACCAGAAGGTTGCCGGTAAAGCATCCAAACAGCTAGTTTTGACATCAATGACAAAACATCAATGCAACACATAATCAATTCCACCAAATGGCCAACAATCTCCCCCTTTGGCATTGATTTCAACACTAGATGTGAAAAAAATCTAAGTACCAATAAATGCCAAACAAGTCTCCCCCTGTGGAAGACAGCCAACAATCTCCTACATATAACTCTGAATATCAATGTTTCTCTCCCTGTAAAGTTCTGAATTTATTTTTCACATCACTATCTCTCCCCTTTGACATCAATGCCAAAAATCTAATAGAAATATCAAAGCAAAGACATAAGACACTAAATCTCAAAGCTAACTACTCCCCCTGAGCAGTAGCATCTCACATCAGTGTTAGAATGAATAGTATCTCTGATAATGCATACCGGACTGATGCCAAACTGCATCAATCAACCCTCTGCCAGAGGGGCAGACACCCCCAATATGTCTCTCAAGTACTCAAATGATTCCTTGGATAAAGGTTTAGTGTAAATATCTGCAATCTGTTCTTTAATGTTCACATAAACTAGTTTAACTTCATTTGCTTCCACCTTCTCCTTCAAAAAGTTATACTTGATAGATATATGCTTTGTCTTAGAGTGAAATACCGGATTCTTTGATATATCAATAGCAACAGAGTTATTACAATGAATAACTACTAGTGCATCACAATCCACCTTTATATCTTTCAACATTTTCTTCATCCATAAAAAAATGTGTACAATTAGTAGCAGTAGCAACATACTCATCTTCAGCAGTAGATAAAAAAGTACATGACTGTTTCTTGGTGATCCATGAAACCAACTTCTTTCCAAGAAAGAAAGCTCCACCAAAAGTACTTTTTCAGTCATCAATATCTCTAGCCCAATCAACATGTATATATGCACATAAAGTAAAGTTATCATTCTTAGGATACCATAAACCATATTTTGATGTACCCTGCAAGTATCTAAAAATCTTTTTCATCGCCATCTCATGATTTTCTCTAGGATCACTCTAAAATCTTGAAACAATACAAACATCATTCATAATGTCAGGCCTAGTCTAAGTCAAATAAAGTAGACCTCCAATCATAGATTTGTATCTTGTAGGATTTATCGGTGCAGAAACATCTTTCCTTGTCAATTTCGCACTTGTAACCATAGGTGTACTTACCGGTTTAGAATCTCCCATACCAAATTGCTTCAACAATTCCTTAGCATATTTAGTTTGACAGATTAAAATACCTTTGTCAGTCTGAGTAATCTGCAAACCTAAGAAAAAATTCATCTCACCAATCATAGACATCTCAAATTCTTTCTCCATGATCTTAAAAAATTCTATGCATAATTTATCTTCACCTCCAAAAATAATGTCATCAACAAATACTTCAACAATCAGTATATCATCATTAGTGATTTTATAATATAAATTACTATCAGCACTACCCTTAGTAAAACCAAGCTTCAAAAGATATTTATCCAACCTTGCATACCAAGCTCTAGGTGCTTGTTTCAATCCATATAAAGCTTTCCTTAACCTGCAAACAATATAAGTATCATCTGATAGTAAAAAACCATCAGGTTACCCAATAAAAAATTCCTCATCCAGATCCCCATTCAAGAATGCACATTTAACATCCATCTGATAAACCTTGTAGTTTTTATAAGCAACATAGGAAAGAAATAATCTTACAGCTTCAATCCTAGCTACCGGTGCAAAAGTTTATCCATAATCAATTCCTTCCTTCTAAGAATATCCTTTACAAACCAATCTAGCCTTAGTCCTTATAACTTTACCATCCTCATTCAATTTATTCCTAAGAACCCATTTAGTTCCAATAACATTTTTATTTTTAGGCTGGGGAGCCAAAGTCCATGTGTTATTTTTCTCAATCTGGTCTAATTCTTCTTCCATAGCTTTTAACCAAAATTCATCTTTACATGCCTTAATTACTGATAGAGGTTCAACTTGTGAAATTAAACATACCTCATTAGTTGCCAGTCTTCTTCTTGTCATCACTCCATTGTTTTTATCCCCAATGATTTGATCTTCAGAATGATTCAATCTCACATACCTAGGAGTCTTCTGACTCTCTGTTCCTCTTCCCTATTCTTTAGTTACTATAGAATTCTCTGATGTAGCTTGAGTAACTAGTTCAACTCTTTGTTCCAGTAAAGGTGCTACCAGTTTAGATATAATCATTTCCACTACTGGTTCCTTCTCATAAATTCTGATCTGACTTTTTCTTAGCTCATCTACTTTGACATTAGCACTCTCCACTATTTTCTGCAATCTTTTGTTATAACATCTATATGCTTTACTTTCATTAGAATAATCAAGAAATATGCCTTCATTACTTCTAGGATCAAATTTCCCAATAGTATCATCTCTCCTGATATAACATTTACTACTGAAAATTCTAAAATACTTAACTGTAGGTGTATTTCCAAACCATAATTCATAAGGTGTCTTACCGGTTTCTCCTTTGATATGCACTCTGTTGAATGTATAAACCATTGTACTAACTGCTTCTCTCTAGTAGATATGAGGTATATTAGATTCCATCATCATTGTTCTAACATCATCCAAGATAGTTCTATTTTTCCTTTCCACAACTCCATTCTGCTGAGGTGTCCCGGGAGTAGAAAATTGTCTTCTTATACCAGGCTTGTCACAAAAGTTATTAAACTCACCGGATGTGAATTCTCCACCATGATTTGATCTCAAACATTTAATCTTCAATCTTGTCTCAGTTTCCACTTTAGCTTTAAAGATTTTAAACATTTCAAATGCTTCAGATTTTTCTCTGAAAAAAGTAAGCCACATCATTCTAGAATAATCATTAATGATTAGCATTAAATATCTATCACCATGAAAACTTTTAACTCTAGCAGGGCCACACAAATCAATATGAATAAGATCAAGAACATCATTTGATTTATCTTGTATACTCCTAAAAGAGGTTTTGACCTGTTTACCCATTTGACATTCTTTACATACTGGATTATAGGGCTTCATAATCTTAGGTATATCTCTAACAACCTTAGTTGAATTGATCTTTACAATGCAATCAAAATTCACATGAAACATCCTTTTTTGCCATAACCAACTCTCATGAATCTGTGTAATCAAACATGTCTTCTCACCCGAGTTCAAATGAAATATGTTACCTTTTGTCTTTGTACCGGTTGCAATCTCCAAGCCAAATATGTTAATGATTTTGCATTTTCCATCCTTGAACTGTAATTGAAATCCCTTATCTACCAATTGTCCTACACTCAAAAGATTATGCTTCAAACCTTCAATATAATAAACATTGTTAGTATCATTCTTACCATCCAATGATATAGTTTATTTTCCTTGATCTTACATGCCTTGTCATCTCCAAATCTAACTAGTCCACCATCAAATTCTTGCAAAGATGAAAACTTCCCTTTATCTCCAGTCATATGATGTGAACAACCACTATCAATTACCCATTCATCCTTATCCTCAATTTTAGCAGCAAGTGCCTTCTCCTCAAGTACATTCTCTTCTAGTGCCAGACCATCTTCCTTGATAACCAAGAATACCTATTCCTTCCCATTGCCGAATACACTAGTAGAATCTTTTGTCGGTTCATCTTCTGAATCAGTAATGCCTTCCTCATTTTCTATGTAGCATGATTTGTCTATGTTTTTCTTGAATCTATACTTGTTCTGATATCCAAGGTTAGGCTTAAATGATCTTTTAACTCTTTCTTCAAATATTGAATTCCTTTTAGGACATCTAGATGCAAAATGACCAATCTTATTGTATGCAAAACATTTAAAAGGTGCTTTTCCTTCATACTTACTTCCTATCGGTCCTTTCGGTACTCTTCTAGCAAACAGTGCTTCAAGTTTCTCAAACTCATCATCTAAATCTCTCCAATCTTCTTTATCGGTTGTAGATGTAGATGTATGAGCAGGTTCATTCTTCACAGCTCCAGAAGGTCCAAATTCCTCAAGCTCAAAAGCAGATAGTTTCCCAACCAAAGTATCTCTATTGGCAGATGTATTAGCCATTTTTCTCAACTCATTAATAGTAGTAGCCTTTATTTTGTAAGCTGGTGGTAGGGCTCTCAGGACTTTAGAAACAATCTCATCTTCGCTTAGAGTTCCACGACAACATTGAATTCCCATAACAATCCCATTTACCCTTTCCATGAATGTAGTAATCCTTTCATCTTCTTCCATCTTCAAGTTTTCATATCTCACCCAGTAACCATCAAGTTTAGCAACCTTCACTGTAGGGTCACCTTCATTAAGAGTCTACAACTTATCCCATATACCCTTTCTAGATGATTTGTCTGTTAATCCCATAATTTTCTAATTAGAAAGTGCACACAAGAGGGCTTCTGTTGCTCTACAATCATTCTCAAGCTCCTTGTCTAGGTTTGCCAGATCCTGGATTAAAGGGTGTGACACCATTCTATGTGATCTCCCAAATCTCCTTGCCAAGATATCTCAGATGAGTCTCCATCCGAATCTTCCATACTATATAATTTGTTCCTTCAAGCCTCGATATATCCCTTCGAAAGATAGCTCTAGAAGAATTGGATGCACTTGAATTGTTAGTCGCCATAGGATCTTCCTCAAGTAGTTAATATTTCTATAGAGAGGACCAAAGCTCTAATACCAATTGTTAGACAGTTCAGATAACCAAAAGACATCTGAGAGGGGGAGGGTGAATCAGTTGTCATAGATTACTAGAAGCATTAGCAATTTAAAACAACAATACCAGAACCCAAAACAATAATATCAGAATAGCAGTTAATCCAATTAAGCATAAACAATAATCACAGAATAAAATACATCCACACAACACCAATATTTGTACATGGAAAACCCAATAAAGGGAAAAACTATGGTGGGAAGCCTACCCACAATCAGATAATACTTTTGCAGTAAGTATGTGAATTTACAATGAAGGGGCCTGCACATGCAGGAAGGCCAACAACCTAGAGCACCCTACGCATCACAAAAGGAGTCTCACTGACTACATACAAATCCAAACTACAATCCAAAGAAGTGTTGAAATGCAAAAGATAGCATCTCCTATGCCTGAGTACAGTTCTAGTTAAGCTCAATATCAGATGACTAAATCTTCTTACACAAATCCAATTCGATCTCTAATGATCGACCAACTCCTCTACCTGAATGATATTACATCATTCACACATTACATCCCTTGACCATGACCTCTTACAATAACCATGGTGATCTACAATGAGCTCTTACATCTTATTTATACAAACCCTCGACCATAAACAATCAGGTCGGCCAACAAACAATAAACCAATTACATAATTACAAACCATGTTGGCCTTAGACTGAAAACAAATAATATCCAACACATAAGGTATCCTAGAAATGCAACAATAGGTCCTATCCACATGTTACATTAATGTCGGTCCATAACCTAGATCAACCGGGACCAAATATAAGTCCACACATTTCAACAATGATCTCCAAATGCCAAGTGTCAAACATGATCACCAACAACATCCTGAAACTTCATCAGAAGCTGCACCAACACCAATTATGCAATGCATCAAAGATCTCCACCAAAAGCTTTGTCGGTGAAACCCTCATCGGAACCAGAAACCAATCTTCATAGCAAGCAAGATAGCATCCAATCACCAGATGAAAACCAACTGACCAAATATGAGTATAAGCATTATGAACAAGTCAATTCCATCACCAGATTATACCGAAGTCAACCAGATCATGCTAGATCTAAGTTAACCAAAAACCACTCAACCTACCAGGACCAGAAGGGTGTCGGTAAAGCATCCAAACAACTAGTGCTGACACCAATGATAAAACATGAATGCAACACATAATCAATTCCACCAAATGGCCAACAATTTGCATCATCTCAAGAACTCCAATTAGGTTGTCTAGAACAAGGGATAAGCAATAATCCCAACAAGCTAGTCCAAAACATAATTGTGGTGAAAGTAATCCAATCCAAGAGATAGAGAGGACCTAAAACATCTTAACACATCATTCAAAGTGGTCCCAAACACCAATCATGCTAGCGCACACCCTCCAAAGCTAGAAACAAGATAACATTAAGATGAAACATGTAGCACATAACTTCTCAACCTTAAAAAACATAACTCCCAAATGAATTAATGCATGTCAGATTACTATAAAACATAGCAAAGACAAAAGACAACACATCACAATCTCCAATGCTAGCGCAAACTCCCAAATGCATAGGGAAAGTAATAGAATAAGACATGTCAGCCAAACAACCATGTATTAGTCAAAAAACCAACTCCAAAAAAAATGTGACACCAAAAAGATTGAACACTATCATGCATACCACATAGAGACTCTTTATGATCTTCCAACAACACTTCCATACAATTCTTACATATTGACAAGCCCAAAAAAGCTAGTGTAACCAAACTAATATAGGGTTCTTCAAATCTGGATGCTCAGACAACATAGTCATGAGATAAAACATTGACATACATGCTTGCAAAATATTTCATCACCTAAAATATGAACTCAAAAACTACACAAACATTGTAAGCACATCCACGAAGCTACAACAATGTGGAGAAATGCAGAGAATTTTCTAGACTAGTCTTGACAACCCATCAACCTACCAACATACTACATATACTAAACAACATCTACTACAACACCAAGGACCTAAATATGTGAGTGCAACATCCATATAGCGTACACATTAAATCCAAAAATGCAAGACCATATCTACAAATGCTGAGGAATGCAAAGCATCCTTCCAAACAGACTTCAACATACTTTCCTTCAACATCAAACTTCATCAACTTTCAAAGACCAAAACATCCTTGTAGCATAATTTGCACACTTAGGAGAAATAAAAGAGATGACCCAACATCTTATAGCATATCAACATCATATCCTCTTCTCAATATGATATCATCAAGATTCTATCTATGCTATTACTGATCTTCAACATCGCACATAAGCACCATTACTAAGTGTAGGCATCAAACAATAAGAAGGTGGACATCCTGTTGTGACTGATTAAAATTGAGTCAATTTTAGAGGCCCAATCCAAAAATTTGCTCTGCATACCTAAACGAGTCAGTTTGAAGGGCCTAGTTTGCGAGAGGGTAAAATGGGACCAGTTGATTTTCAGAGGGTAAGGCTCGAGATTCATGTCTCACACCTTTCATTTGGCCTATTCAGTGATGTGCAACTTTTAGAATTCATTTTGGATGAGTTTATGAGGTACCCAGTTTGAGGGGTGAGCTGGAAGTGCATTTTAGGCACAAATGCAGATTTTATGGAGTAGCCTACTTTGAGCGATTACATCTTTTGCCCTGTTGATCATCATGAAGAAATTAAAAGTGGATTCAATTATATGCATTAATGTGAGTCACCTTGCAAAATTTCAGGTCTTGACGAATCCATTTGCTCAGTTTTCAAAACCGAATCCGTTTGCAGTTTGTGTGTTTTGGCAAGTCCCTGTTTCGACAGCCAGTTGGAGCCTTGTTTTGCACAATTGTGAAAATTGCCTCAGTAAGTGTCATGCCATAATGTTTGTTCCGAGCTGATGTTGGTATAAATGATGAGCTATGAGCTACATTTCAAATTTCAAGGCTCTACCAATCCGTTTGATCAGTTTTCAAAAGAGCTCATTTTGCCATCATTTTCAGTTATCCGCACTACCAGTGTTATATCAGTTAATGTTGCCATTTTTGTGTGCGTTCCATTTGCATTCTGTCAGTCGGGTGATCGAACTGAGAATTCAAAGATTTAATATGTACTTAAAGGTACCTATGTTCCGAATTTGAGGACCTACGAAGGTCGTTTGGTATTTTTAAGAAAGGCATCATGTGTTGCCAGAACATTGACTTCATCAGGTCCACAGTGTCGACAAAGCTAGTTGGCCGTTTTCGGAAATTAATATCTCTTCGCTCGGGACTCATCTTGAGAAACCATTTGATAGATGTCATCCTTGTATATCAAAGTACATGCCTGTCAGACGGCGAGCTCCAGAAAGGCGTTTTGATAGGTTTGAAAATTACGTCATTGCAATTAAATGCAAAAATTGTGGCGTAATTGCCTGAAGGATGTAAAATGCAATTTTATGATCCGAAAATGATGCCGACCATTTCCAGAGGTATGTTTGAGGTCCGTGAAGCATTCCAGGGGTCAGTGGCATGAAAATGAAATTTTTTTTGGTCGGACTCACCTCGGGTCCGACCTGGCTTGACTGCAATTCACCAGTGGGATGGTGAGAGGTGATTTCAATTTATTTGTCATTAATGGATTGATGGTGCGTATCTTGCATTCCAGTTTTAAACCGAAAAAAAATCAGAGAGATATCAAATTTACCAATGTATCACTGTGTCTGGTTTTGGGAGCAATAAAGTTGGGATTGCTGAAGTAGTTTGAAGGAATGATATGGCACTATCACTCAAGCTTTCTTTCTAAATATGATATGCATTGTTTTGGGAGCGAGGCGCAACTTGAAAATGGGTCAAGTGTCTACCCCAACAAAGATGCAATGGTCATAATGCTGCAAAGCTCAAACTTCATGGCTGGTTGTTTTCAGTCTCATGCCATACGTGATAGCCCTTCATTGCTAAAAGAGAAGATGATAAAAGTTCATGCAAGAGGAATACGTCATCTATGTCAAACTCTATATAAGTTTAAGGAAGACATGGTTCCATCTCTAAGGCTTTTGGATGTGTGATGTATGTCCAACCTCCCAGAAAATGTTATCTATGGAGGACTGAAACCCCAATCTCCCTAGGAGAAGCTAGTACTAAAAAGGTAGACAAACTTTTCAAATAAATAGCAGAATTTTGGCATGCAAGCGTATTATGTTTGGAGGCCAATTAAACTCTAGGAATATGGCATTGTGTTTCTTATGTGTTCCTTGCTGTGTGTCGTTGTCCATGAACATTGAAATGGTTTTTCAAACTTTTCAAATTCGAACAGCAAGAGTATGGAAAACGTTGAAAACTCATCGTTAATGCAAACATTTGCTGAAACTTCCTTATCCTCCCTGCAGCATAGCTCCTCCCTCACACTCCTCCTTCACACTTCCCCTCCCTCTGCGTAGTTTTCCCCTTCCATTTGCGTGGCATGTGGCAAGTGTAATGCAACTCCTCCAAGCTGCGTGGTATGCTGGAAAGTATGCCTAGGATGTCAACGTAGATGGTTGAGGAGGCATTTAAAAGGTTTTCAAACTCCAGCTTCCTCACTTGCGTACCTTCTCATCTCATTCCTCTGATGAATTGCGTGGGAGTCTTCCAAAGGAGCTTGATTTCACATATGAGGTGGATTCCCTATGCGTGGTTATTGAAATGGTCAAAGTTCAGCACTGAAAATAGCAAGCAAATGCAACGCTAGGTTGTGTTATGCAGCAAAGTAAATGTAAATTTACAGATCTGAGCCCAAATTCATAGCATATACCAAGTCCTCGCTATTGGAGAGGGCGTTGAAAAGTATAGAAACATCCAGGCTATTGCTAGGGACTGCGTGAAGGATAATGTTCTGAGAAAAACTCAGAGTTTTGGTAAAAAAAAACTCTCCTGCGCAGCACATGAGGGTATGAATCTTCCTCCATCTCTGTGCGTAATGGAGGAGAAGCAGCATTGAAGCCAAAGTAAATGCAATTGGTAGGTCTCCAGCATCATCCTCGCGTGAAAATGGAGAAGAAAGACCATTGATTTCCAATCAAATGCACATAAAACACCATTAAAGTCGCAGAGAAAAGCTCCAAAGTGCAGCTACAGGCTTAACATCATTATCCCACATGCACTGGGAAATGTTCTTTTTTAATGTTTATATGCAAAAGCGCACAGTAGTAATATGTCTAAGCCATAAAGGCTTTTGACACAAGGTGCCCATGGGCGCCCAAGGTGGGCCCATGTGCGAGCACGCTTCCCGAGGTGACAGAGGAGTTGACTGGACGAAGACCAAGTGGACCCCACACAGGCATGCTTCCCGAGGCAAACAGGCAAAATTTTGCAGATGAAGGCCAGGTTAACGAGCGAGCAAGTTTGAGAGAGATCAACGGTGCGTGCTATTTCGCGAAGGGAAGATGCACGTCGTTTAAACCCCGCGAAATAGCGAAAGTGAACGAGAGCCGTCCACATGTCGTGATAGGTGGCAGTCCAGCAGGTGGGTCCCGGTGAGGTGGCACACAGTTGGCGCACAGGTGGCAGTCCAGTGGCGATGACGTGGCAGCCAAGTGGCAGTGACGAAGCAGATGACGTGGCGATGATGAGGTGTCATCCTAGGTGGCATCCGGTCAACCCCATTGACCAATCAAAGGCTGCCACGTGGCAAGGCGTCAGAGCACAAATGGAGGCAAAAAATCAAATTTAAAATGATTAAATAATATAGTTCAAACTATATTGAAATTCGAAATATTTAAATGATGGATCCATGATGAGAATTAATTCGCCCAGGGTCCAATTTTTGGCCAAAGTATAAAGTGTTATATGTTTTCGGAAAGCTCTTGGAGTGAGGAATCCGATTATGAAGTTAATTTTGACAAATGTGAGATATTTTAGAAGCAGTTTCCACGGGAACAGAATTCAGTTAGAGAGGAGACACTTGGCAATTCAGTTGCAGATTTGATTTTCTTCTCTCCTCTTTTTATTCCGAATTCTTCTCAGTTGTAAGGGTTCCAAAATTCTGGGAGGAAGTGCTCCAGTTTTCATGGCTTCCATTTTCTGAAAATCTTGACCCACACTTGTAAAGTTCTATGGATCTATTCAGGGTATAGAGGCTACATTGCAGGATGACAGATTGTTTCCTAGTTGCAGGTCTTACTTGTGTCAGGCATGAGTAAATTTCCCATGATATTGTCTCTGTGATATGTTTTTCATTATTATGAATTCAATCCTCAAGGAGGATGAAATTTGTCATCTCAAGGAGATTGTGTGACTGTTGTAGGTATCCTTCAAGGAAGGTTTTAAATTCTATAGTCAGTCATAAATGATGAAATGTATTTCCAGATCTGATAAATTTATGAATGAATTAAATAGTGCATTAGTATCAGGTATTGGTGCATGAATATCTTGTTTAAGGAAAACAAATTTGCATCTATGATTCATATTTGTAGTTATGTCTGTGACTCTGTTGCCCAATGAACAAGGCACTGGTCTTGCAAGTTTGGGGGATGGTTTCAGATCAACATTTTAAAAGACAAATCTATTTCCCTTTATGTTTAGGGGTGTGTATTCCATTCTTTCCAAGCTCTGTTTCATCCTATTGTTAACACAGATCTAGCCAATCTATAATGTTTCCTAACTTGTTGAGCTTGTGAAATAATCTATCTGCTTAATGTTGATGTAGTTACGTGTCTGTAATTGTTGTATTTAGTGCATCAAGAGGGTGTCCCCCCCTAGGTCTAGCAGAACCTGAAGTGCAGGGGGATCAATTAGGGTCCTATGTTATGTTGTCCAAGCCCTGATGTGTTTTGTAGACTGAAATTGGTCATTTCATAGAAAGATTTGCAGGTGTTCTTGGGTTATCACTTTTAGTGAACAACACATCCACAACAAGGAACATCTACAACCATCATTCATCTACATTCTACATCAATGACAACACCTGTACATCAATGACACCAATCTAACAATCTCAACACAACATTGAGCATATCAACAATGTCAACACACAAACTAAGGGTTGACATCAATGATAATAATTGCCAACAAAACCATGTCAAGAATCTTGAGGGGAGACATTGGACACGTTCCAACAAAATTTCCCTAAATTTGACATAATTTTAGACTCTAATTCTTTTTAGCATTTGAAAAGGTAGAAAAATTATTATTTTCTTTATTTATTATATTAATATTTTATTTCTCACTTTATACTAAAGCTATAAATTGCCCTAATGTTCTTATCCACATGAGAGTGCAAGCCAACAAAGTTGCATTTGAAGTGGTGCATCTTTAAGTACTTTCAAATCATTAGGTTAATGCCCATTGTACACCTTTCATAAAACCGTTGACTTCAATGTCCAATAGGGGTCACTCTCTAGCCCATAGGCATCACCTTGAATACAATAAATTCAATTATAGAGATCATGATTCTTAGACTTTTGGTTCAAATTACCCTTCAATAAGATATAGCGGTCAATCTATTCAAGACTAGTTTTGGCCATCTCACCTAGCATCCACCTCCTCTCAACCACATGACCAAGGTACACCTAGCTAGCTAGATTCTAACAAGTTTCCTTGAATAAATAAAATTGAAATGATCATTGAATGGGAGCCTATTCATAACTACCCAAAAGCCAATGATGTATGGGGAAAACATGATCATTACCTTGTTGGCATTATGTGAACCGGTATGAGGACATAATGACATTGTATGCTGTCATTGATGGCAATATACAAAGATATCTCTCTGCTTCACATCTTCTCCCCCAATTTCTGTAGATATCTTCTCCGCTTCACATCTTCTCCCCCTTTGACAACAATGCCAAAGTGGAGGCACAAGCTTCCCTGTTCCATTATGTTGCTCCCCCTGAGGAGTAGCATCCTTCAACACATCAATCCAAAATAAATTTGACTATGCAATACCTAACTGATGTGGAGCATATGCTTTTAGTTTACCTCCTGAAGGAGCAACACCCCTAATTCACCTCTTAAGTACATAAATGTAGTCTTTGGGAGAGGCTTGGTGAATATGTCTGCTAACTGCTCCTTACTGGAAACATGTTCTAGTGCAATCTCTTTGTTCTAAACCTTTTCCCTTAAGAAATGATACTTAAGCTCAAAGTGCTTGGTTCTAGAATGTAAAACTGGATTCTTGGAGATATTAATTGCACTAGTATTGTCACAAAATATACTTACCAGTTCAGATACAGGAACTTTGAAGCCATTTAATACATGCTTCATCCAAATTGTCTGAGTGGAGTTCATGAAAGCTGCAACATACTCTGCTTCCGCTATAGACTGAGAGATACAACTCTTCTTCTTACTCATCCATGAGACCAATCTACCACCAAGAAAGAATGCACCACCGGTTGTGCTCTTTTGGTCATCTACATTACCAACCCAATCAACATCTGTGAACACTTTCAAGTTGAAATCCTTGCTATATGGATACCACAATCCATAGTCAACAGTTCCCTTCAGATACCTAAGAATCCGCTTGACTGCAACCAAGTGGGATTCTCTTGGACTTTTCTGGAACCTTGCAGTAATGCCAACTGCATGTGTAATATCCAGTCTGCTATGCACTACATAATGCAATTTACCAATCATTGATCGGTATTCCTTCTCATCAACCAATGTTGAGTCATCCTCTTTGGATAGTTTACAACCAGTCACCATCGGTGTACCAACCGGTTTGCTATCTTCCATGCCAAAGGTCTTCAACACCTCTTTGACATAATTGGACTGAGTGATAAATATTCCATCCTTCATCTGCTGGATCTGCAGTCCAATGAAGAATTTAATCTCCCCTATGAGTGACCTTTCAAACTCTTTCTTCATCTCATCTGCAAACTCATGACTCATCTTGTCATCTCCACCAAAGATAATGTCATCAACAAATACCTCATAGATCAGGATCTGATCTCCTTTAGACTTCAAGTAGATATTACTATCTTCACTTGTTCTCTCAAATCCAATCTTCACAAGATGGGAATACAGACGTTCACACCATGCTCCAGGTATGAACGTCATATCAAGGTATGAACGTTCATAGCATGGTATGAACGTCTGCATTCCCATCTTGTGAAGATTGAATTTGAGAGAACAAGTGAAGATAGTAATATATACTTGAAGTTTGAAGGAGATCAGATCTTGATCTATGAGGTATTTGTTGATGACATTATCTTTGGTGGAGATGACAAGATGAGTCATGAGTTTGTAGATGAGATGAAGAAAGAGTTTGAAATGTCACTCATAGGGGAGATTAAATTCTTCATTGGATTGCAGATCCAGTAGATGAAGGATGGAATCTTTATCACTCAGTCCAAGTATGTCAAAGAGGTGTTGAAGACCTTTGGCATGGAAGATAGCAAACCGGTTGGTACACCGATGGTGACCGGTTGTAAACTATCCAAAGAGGATGACTCAGCATCGGTTGATGAGAAGGTATACTGATAAATGATTGGTAAATTGCATTATGTAGTGCATAGCAGACCGGATATTGCACATGTAGTTGGCATTACTGCAAGGTTCCAGAAAAGTCCAAGAGAATCCCACTTGGTTGCAGTCAAGTGGATTCTTAGGTATCTGAAGGGAACTGTTGACTATGGAAATTGTGGTATCCATATAGCAAGGATTTCAACTTGAAAGTGTTCATAGATGCTGATTGGGCTGGTAATGTAGATGACCGGAAGAGCACAACTAGTGGTGCATTCTTTCTTGGTTGTAGACTGGTCTCATGGATGAGTAAGAAGTAGAGTTGTATCTCTCAGTCTACAACGGAAGCCGAGTATGTTGCAGCTTTCATGAACTCCACTCAGACAATTTGGATGAAGCATGTATTAAATGGCTTCAAAGTTCTTCTATCTGAACCGGTAAGTATATTTTGTGACAATACTAGTGCAATTAATATCTCCAAGAATCTAGTTTTACATTCTAGAACCAAGCACTTTGAGCTTAAGTATCATTTCTTAAGGGAAAAGGTTCAGAACAAAGAGATTGCACTAGAACATGTTTCTAGTAAGGAGCAGTTAGCAAAGATATTCACCAAGCCTCTCCCAAAGACTACATTTATGTACTTAAGAGGTGAATTATGGGTGTTGCCCCTTCAGGAGGTAAACTAAAAGCATATGCTACACATCAGTCAGGTATTGCATAGTCAAATTTATTTTGGATTGATGTGCTGAAGGATGCTACTCCTCAAGGGGAGCAACATAATGGAACGGGGAAGCTTGTGCCTCCACTTTGGCATTGTTGTCAAAGGGGGAGAAGATGTGAAGCGGAGAGATATCTTTGTATATTGCCATCAATGCCAAAGGGGGAGATTGTTGGCATTATGTGAACCGGTATGAGGACATAATGACATTGTATGTTGTCATTGATGTCAATATGCTGAAGAGGTGAGAACCGGCATATGAGAGAATCGGTATAACACTGTGAAGCGACATTTGTGCCAAAGTGAAGCGGTGTGCTTCTTCAAGGTGAACCGGCATATGGTTATGGGAACCGACACATGAAAGCATTGTATGACTACCGGTTGGTAGTCTCAACTTTAGGGTTTCTAGTTCAAGTGCTTCAAGCCTGTGTGGCTCAACCGGTGACTTTGTGTGATGAGTTAGCATGATAACAAAGAACAGATCGTGTTGCCACGTAAGCCTTGTGTGCGTGAAGGATCTTGCATGAAGAAGATTGTTCCTATCTACCTCGAGAATGTGCGAAGTCTGTAAAACGGTGATAACATGTGATGGGTTATCAACCACCATGAAATCGGTGGAAAACAAACGATGGAGATTAATGCAGTGTGCTCAACGATCAGGATTGAACCGTTTGAATTCCTTAATCTAATAGGTTTAGGGTTTAGGGTTTATGCTACCAACCTAACTGTTTTCCTATAAGGTTGATGTTGTGACTCTTTCTAAGGTTGTTGGTAAAAGTTGTGTGTGTGTATCCAAGAGAAGGAATACGTGATTCTTGCCAGACCAAAAGGAGAGAAGTGATACCTGCAGAGTGTAAGTGGGGAAGGTGAAGAGGAGTTTAAGCGGATCTACATTGGCATTGAGTGTTGTTACCAGATCATTGTAATATCTATTGATCTCTAACCACCTCAATAGTTGGAAAATCCCTTAATAGGGTAGCCTTAATCGACTTGCTGTAAATCCTTTAATAGGGTAATTCAAAGCTATTGAGTTTGAAATCCTTTAGCTATTGAGTTCTTGAAATCCTCTAACAAGGTAACCTTTAATAGGGTTTAACCCTTAACCGGGTATTGTAGCCATCCCTTAACTGGGTGATCTCTAACAGGATCGGTTCCTAGCAAAACCTATTGTAATGTCTCTAACCAGACAAGGCTCCTAACAGAGCGGACTTCTAAAGAGTTCAAAAACAGCTTGTGGGTATTCATCCCCACCGTGGTTTTTCCTAGTTGGGTTTCCACGTTAAAAATATGTGTGTCATGTGTGATGCTTTTATCTTGTGAGGCTTTGCTATTGTCTATCAAGCATATGATGGTTCTGTGTTTTATGCCTGTTAATAAAACATGTTGAACTAGCTGCTATTATGATCTGATGATAGATTACCTGTTTATGCATAAGGGTGAAGTGGTAGTGTAATCTTGAGTTGAGTGAAAAGCTAAGTGAGTAACCGGTTAATGCTTGTCTCAGTCATTCTTAGCTTTATCGGTTGCACTCTGTTTCAAACTGGTGTCACTGTTTGCCAGTCATTTGAAGTGTCTTCTGTCAGACTAGTTTAGGACTGTATTTTTGTCTGTACTGATTCACCCCCCCCCTCTCAGTACCGGGTTAGTACTATCAGTTCATCATTGAGTTATCATACCTTTATCTATCAACATTGCTCTCACTGTTTAATGATATTATCTTGTTGTCTTTTATTTTGATGATCCAAGATTGTCTCTATGGAATTTGGGTTGTGACTTCTACCACCTACCTCTTTTGTGAATATGTATGATATTTACCTTTTTTTATAAGTATTTTGAACATGTTTATTTATCAAAAAAACTTCAAAAAGAATAAACTTAGTGAAGAATCACTACATATTATTTGTGAATATTATAATTAGCTAAATAAGCATAATAAAACCATAGATTACGTTAAGTTGCTTATTAATGAAGATATTTTTCAATTGAAATGGTTTACTTTAACACTAAGTATTTTTATAACTATTGTTAAATACAATTTATAACATTAAAAAAAAATGGCATTTAAAGTCCTCCCATTAAGAGCCCAAACTATTATTTTTATTAGGGGAAGGGGATCAATTGTTAAGCGATGCCTAATTATTGTGATGTTACTTAGAAACATAAAATGATTTGTTGCTTGAAAAATAGAGATGACCAAAATTAATATTTTGAATAAAAATACTCTTAAGAACAACTCACATAAAATAATAACAAATCATGTGATCACACAACACACAAAAAAATTCAATTTATGAATTAATTTTTTTTAATTTTAAAATCTTCATGATTAAAAAACTCTAATTAGATATCACCTACTTTGACCAACACCACACAAATTACTTCATCACACAACATAAAAAGATACACAAAATCTGAACTAACTTTTCTCTAAATTTAAAATAATGGAAATATCTCTATCAAACCTCCTATCACAAAAACATAAAAAAAATTGGTAAATAGTCACTGTATTTTCAAATGACAAAAATTAGATTTCACCATTAAACTAGATGATGTTTAAGCATAGGAAGATTAAACACTTTAAAAAAGATTTTTCAAAAATATAAATACCTTAGAAAATGTAACTCTCTCATCTACTATTAATCCTACGATAAAATTTGGTCAAATAATAATTATGGGGTGCCCAACAACCACTCTTATCCAAGCAAAAGAAAGAAAAAATCATAAAGCATATTCTTTATAAAATTGTTGACATGCCAAAAGGCTCTTGGTCTTCTAGAGAAGTTGAATAGTTATAATTAAGTTTATCAAGCCTCAAGTTTTTCTTCCTCTAAGAGATCATTGGCTCTTAGTCGAATGATTATCAACCCAACAACCACTCTTATTGAAAGAAAAGAAAGTAAAAATCATAAAGCATATTCTTTGTAAAATTGTTGACATGTCTAAAGGCCCTTAGTCTTCCACCAAAATTGAATACTTATAACTAAGCCTATCAAGGCTCAAACCTTATCATGTGCAAGGCATCATCTAAGAGATCATTGGTTCTTAGTTGAAAAATAAATCATCTTAGACTTAGACTTTCAATACCAATTACTTGCAAATTGATAACTCTTATTGAGCAAAAAACTCTCTACTATTATAAAAGATCCTTGGTTCTAAATTGAAAGAGAAATTCTCTTAGATTTGTGCTCCCAATTCACATAGAATTCAAAAATATGAGAACTTAAAATAAATATATAAAAATATAAATATAAATATAAAAAATGTATATTATGAATGAGATGGCTAGAGGTAGTTGTGCCTCATTGTCACTCTATAACCTTAACCCTAACACTCCTCACTCTAGAATAGGATTACGACCCACATGTCATTTGGGACTTATATATGCTTTTGACACCTTTATCGCACTAGCTTATTGCACTAGCTTTGTACTCTCCTAAATCTTTAACACTACAAAAGACCCTTGACTCTTAACCAAAAAAGATATCAACTTAGATTTGTGTTACATCTTTATTACACTAGCTTTGTACTCTCCTAAATCTTCAACACTACAAAAGGCCACTGTCTATGCAGCACCCAAACTTACCATTTGATTGTGTTTTTAAAATAAATATTTTTTTTTTCAATTAATTATTAAATACGATCAATAGTAAATTTTAGATACTAGATAGACGTTGCCCTACAAAAGACCTTTGACTCTTAACCAAAAACGATATCAACTTAGATTTATGTTTCCAATAACACAGATTGCACAAAAAAAAATATTAAATTAAATTATTATAAAAACCACTCAAAAAAAACTTTTTTTTGTTGTCAAACATGAAAATATATTGAACTAAGCTTTTTTTTATTGCAGAGTATGGTCCGCTTATTTTCAAAATACAGAAGAACAGAGCTTTCTTCTAACAAAATAACCCATATAAGCAATTCACAGGCTATTCAGAAGAAACAAGCAGTGTGTACCCACAAGATCTCCTCAAAGTACAAAAAAGGAAAACCAGATGACCGATGATATACATATTCATACAAAATTCTCCCAAGTATATTAGCTATTTAACTTGCTCTGTAATATGTAACATATTTGCTGCCTAATTTCTTCCACTGTGGCTGTTTAACGAAGTGATTTTCAGAACCAGGCCTTGTGAAAGATCATCAGTGTCCTGAATATGTGGATTGTCCATCAATATAAACGGAGCATTACATTTCTCACTGATTGTCTGCAGAGTTTCTCCCTCTTCAACTATATACATCTCTTCACATGGCCCCTGTAAATTATGATCCTGCATGAAGTGGGTTCTTGCTTCAGCTGCTGCAATCACCAACAGTAGACAAGAAAACAGAACAAAGCATCTTTTTTCTGCTATGTTTGCCATTAGGCCTCCAAAAAGAACTAGGCAATAATGGTACAAAAGATGTGAATATGGAATTGGGAATCCTTGGAAATGAATTCAAGAGGAATCTAGGATTCAATCTTGTGTATGCTGGGACTTTTGGGCATGAAATAGGCAAGGGCAGGGATTTTGAAAATGATTTCAGAAGTCTATGAATCAATATGAATTCAGGAGAGGTCGAGGATTCAATCTTGGGTATAAATTCAGGAGAGGTCTAAGATTCAATCTTAAGTATGCTGGGATATTCGGGTTTGAGATAGGTAAGGGCAGAGGTTTTGAAAATGAATTCAATGAATTCAGGAGTTCAAGAGAAGTTTAGGATTCCATCTTGGGTATGCTGGGATTTTCAGGGAGGGATTTTGAAAATGAATTCAGCGTTCAGGAGAAGTCTTTGATTCAATCTTGGATTCAATTTTGGAGATCTTTGGGTATGAAGTAGGCAAGGGTGAGGATTTTGAAAATAAATTCAGGAAAAGATTGAAAAGTCTATGAACCAAAATGAATTCAGGAGTTCAGGGGAAGTTCTGGATTCAATCTGGAATATGGTAGGTTTTTTTTTAAATGAAATAGATAGGGCAGGGAAATTTTAAACAAGAGTTCAGGAGAAATCTAGGATTCAATCTTTGGGCATGAAATAGGTAAGGGGGAGATTTTAAAAATGAATTCAGGAGTTCAGGGGAAGTAGGCAAGGGCAAGGATTTTCAAAATAATTTCAGGAATCAAAATGAATTCAAGAGTTTAGAAGAAGTCTAGAATTCAATCTTGGATATGCTGGGATTTTTGGGTATGAAAAAGGCAGGGGCAGGAGGAAATTTGAAAATGAATTCAGGAGAAGTCTGCGTTAATCAAAATGAGTTCAGCCTAGAATTCAATCTTCTGTATGCTAGATTTTTTGGGCAGGGATTTCAAAAATGAATTCAGGAGTTCAGAAGAAGTCTGGGATTCAATCTTGGATATGCTGGGATTTTTGGGCATGAAATAGGCAGGGGCAGGAATTTTGATCAGCTGTAATTGTTTGATCGATCATGTCACGCTGTCAAATATAACCTATGTTAAAGTTTGTAGCCACCTTGTGGAATGGTAAAGCAGAACGCAATCATAAAGACCCAATTGGTAGAAGAGTATGGCACGCCATTGGAGGAGAGAATGACATTTGTGGTGGAGGCTGAGCACTAGAAGATCTTTAGAAAGTTTTGGGCACGCTAAAATTGACCAGGCCTTTACCCATGTCAGCCTGAGCAATTAATTCCTAATTTGTGTGAGATAAAAATGGAGTGGTAAATCAATCTGCTTGATTAAGGATTAGGAAAAATTTAGATGATTCTTCGTCTGATTACGGATTAGGATCAGATTTGCTGATAAGAAACTTCTAGACAGATTTACCAGAAGCGTTCGATTTCAATGAAGACAAACTCTTATCCAAAACAAAATCTTACACCTTAGGAGTAGGTCAACGACCTGATATTTTAAGTTCGCTGAACTTACACACCTGAATTGCACAGAATTTCATGTGAGTAGCCATTTCGTTAAACGCTACGTCTTCTTCTAATGACCAAATTGTGTATATATTGTATATATCACCACACACCTGTGTAGAAGGATGACCAAAGTGTGTGTATATACCACAACACCTGTGTAGAAGATGACCAGATTATGTGTATATATCACCAAAGATCCCTGTTATGTAGAGAACACGTGGATCACATACCTATGAGTGATGGAATCCTTTTCTTCTAATCATGGTTATTATACTCATCACATGCCTATTTCAGTACTATTAAATAAGTGGCCATTTTCAACTAAGTGGGTTTTAATGCCCCACTCGTCTATGGTGCGTCATATCCTATCCTACAACGATGTTTTCCACTTGAGGTGAGGAGATGTATGTGGATAGGGCTTTTTTTCTTAATAAAAAATCTAGAAACGTAATTAGATAAATAACAATTACCTTTCTTATTAGAATAAGAGAAAACACAAGGGTTCTTATTTTTACAATAGTTTAAAATAATATTCAAAATAAAATGTCATTATAATGATAAAGAATAAAAGAGGATTGGTCCAAACAACGAAAAAACTAGTATCGATTTCAAACAACAATGTCAATAGCACATATTACTTGAAGGGAGAGTGGCCCAATCCTTGAAGGTTGATAGTCACCTCCCTTCCCTTTCCTCAAAAAGCTAGTGCAAAGCATCATTGAGAGAATTTGTTTCATTGCTAGAGTATTGAACAATGATATTCTTACTCTTGTTCACTTTGGCTCTAATAATCTCATCCTCGAGATTTCTCATGCAATAAGCATTATTTTCTAAACATTATTTACTTAATTTAAAGCATTTGCAACCAACCCCTCTAGATCTCTATTTTTTTCTCTTTTGCGAGATCTTGTTCTACATAATAATGGTTGAAGTGGTAGGAAGTGCAAGCATAGTGTTTATTATTGATTTCCTCATAAGCCTTGGTAACATCATCTTTACTAGAACTCTAGTGGATTGCTCTTCATTCCTCTTTTCTAACTCCTTACTATCCACATTGTTATATCTCACAGGAGACTCTTATTCTTGTCTTTGTGTTTTTTTAGTTTAATCCTCTTTTCTCTCAACTTCAACATCAATGGCCTTGGATCTTCTTCTCCTTCTCCTCATGGGAAAGGGGAGGTCTACTATTGTAAAAATGAACATTAACATCCAATAAGGTCCTCTCGGGTTTAGAAAGAACATACAACTTATCTTCATCTTCAATCAAAACAACAACATTAACTTGTTTGATAGGGGGCTAGCAAAAGTAGAAGGCTAGCAAGCAATAATACTAGAGGACTTTCTAGTAACAACAAATTTTTTGCCAACTTCCTTCATAGGTTCTTGGGTTTAAGGGCTACCAATAGCAGCTTTACTCTTGTTTTCAACTTTACTATCCAAAGCATTCTTTCCAACAATACTACGAAGAGAAGCAAGGCCAAAAATCGAGGCAAGTTTCTTTACATTCCCTTACTATAACTTGTGGTTTAAAAACTTGAATGTCTTGTGATAAAAATTGATCCCTTTGTTGTACTTTATCTTAGATTTTGTATTAGTTGTATCTTTTTCTAGGTTTAGTCTATACTTGCAAATTATTTATGTGTTTATGAATTTGTTCTTACAATCCATACACCCAAATTATCTGGCTCATTGAACTCAAAGTTCTCTACTCTCCTCTAAAGAATTGGAATATTTAAGAATACCCTTATTGTTGCAAATATGAATTTGTGTTGTCATTGATGATAACTTTGGTCCAGAAGGTTGATCAGATGTGTTCCAGAGTGGTGAAATATCAGAGAATTTCTTATGTGTTCATGTGGATGTTTGGAAAATGATGGTGGTAGATTTATATGGTATATCTAGTTGTCTTATGGATTTTTTGGAGCTTTGGAGAAGTGTTCATGGGTTCGCAGTTGAATTTAACTAAATGTAACTGTCCCGGTGAGCAATCTGTCAGATTGGGTATAGTTTTATGGTCCACATTATGGTGCATTGCTTCATCATTTCTCGTAGTTTTAGTATGATGTTGGTGGATGCAAATGTTTGATATATCTCAATTTGTATGTTCCCATTTTATCTATAGTTGAAGTTGTTATGGTCCGAGCATCAACTTGTACAGTGATAGTGTGACAATTTGTAGGAATACATTGCATTCCTCCACCTTCAATTGTTTTTATGGTGTGGCTCAATGATTTAGCTATGTTAGTGTCAAGTGATGCTATGTTGTGCATCTGCAAGACTTTTGGTGGTCTGAATCATGTTTTGAGTAAGTTTGGTTGGTACACTTTAACGGTTCTATCCTTTGGAGCCAACATGTGCAATTTTCATCCATGCGGCACAATGGAGAGTTGTGGGCCTTGATTTGGGATGGATAGGAAGGAATGTTGACATGGTGTGATACTTCACACATTCCATTTTTCCTTTTACATTTCTTTGGAGATTGTTTTTGGGCCGACCTAATTGATGTTTCTTTGGTTGCAAATGGTATGTAAAGATAAAATCTATTTCAAGGAAAATATGGGTTGTATGTGTGAGATGAGAAGTTGTGTATGTTGTATCTAGTAAGTGCAAAATTTTGCAAGTACAGTTTAAGCAGTGATGAAGTTAGTTTAGATGTGTAACAACAGTGAACTGTAATCAGCATTTCAGAGGATGCATTTTACTATAGTTCAAAAATATTGATTCATTGTATCCAAGTCTATTGTATCTTGCCCTCGAGAAGTGATCTTCAGTGTTTTCAAGTCTATTTTATCTTTCCCTAAGGTTGTGTTTCTTAGTCTTGCAAGTCAAAATCAAAAGTAGGAGCTTCCTTGGCCTTGAGCCTAAAACTTTGTAACTTGTTTTCATGTAGTGTAGTTCTAACTATGGTTTTTCCCTTATTGAGTTTTCAACGTAAAATCTTAGTGTTCATGTGTGATTTTTCTTTTCTTTTTAATTTCTTTTCTTTTGGGCGTGAGGTAATTGGATGAATGGTTAAATTGGTTAAGTTTTAATATATGTTGATTCACCCCCCTCCTCTCAGCATCCAAAAGTGTTCAACACTTATATCTTATAGGGATACTACATTGTTAGAGAACATGTTCTCCTAACAAGTCATATAAAATATTGAGTTTATGATTATGTTAAATATTGAAGACAATAAGCCTACGATGGGTAGGAGAGATGGCTTAGGTAGTGGGTTTTCTCTTTGTTGGTGTTGAGTTTGACTCTCTGAACCTAGTGTTTATACAATATGTAATGTATAGCCCCTTACCCACACCTCAAGGAATTTGTCCTTCCTTAGTTTGACTTGTTTATGGGTGTCGAGATGGGTCACGGGGATACCCTTGGCAACAAAAAAAAATATTGAAGACAATACGAATATTTTTTATATTATAGATGATGATGTTGAAGTAATTATTTTTGTGCACCAAATTGAAGAACCATTCTAGTAATTGTTTCGTGAATGCTCAAATGATCCAAGATGAGAAAGGATATCTAAAGATGTGAAACTATTGTAATTGAATGATTTAAAACAATACAAGGACCTAGCATCAAATCATGTGTTTAATCAACTCATAAGAACTAGAAAAATGAATGGGCATCAACTAAGTTTGAAGTTAGATATTTAAGGTTGAATAAGTCTATGTAGGAAATGGATGTATTTAAGATCATGGGTGTAAAAAGGTTAATTATATGAGGGAATGTAAAAGATTTGACAAGGTGTTGTTAGGATGTATTAGAGTTTAAAAATATGGATAGTTGAAAGCTAGGGAAATAAGTTCAACTTCATGTGCAAGGTTTTGCTATTTGTAAAAATGTATTTGTGTTAAGGTATACTCTTATAATGGGCCCAAAACTAAATGGGAATTAGTATGGATATGCAATTTCCTTTTTATATTTATTAAGTGAATCCTAATGTGATCATGTATAGCATATTATGTAGCACTCACAAACATGCATTCATGAATAGGCAAGCTTAGGTTTCTTCACATTCCCTTATTGTGGCCTAGGGTTTTAAAACATGAACTTATCGTGATTATAAGTTGATTTTTTTGTTGTACTTTTTCTTGGATTATATATTGGTTGTCTTTTTCTAGGTTAAGTCTATTCTTGAAAATTATTTATGTGTTTATGGATGTGTTATTACAATCCATGCACCTCTATTCTATGGTTCGTTGAATTCATTATCATCTACTCTACTCTAAAGAATAGAAATATTTACTAATACCCTTATAGAGATCCTAGATTGTTAGGGGGCATGTTCTCCTATCAACCCCTATAACAAACGGATTTTAAGATTACGTTATAGATTGAAGAAAATAAATAAATCATGCATATGTCATAGATGATAATTTTGAAGTAAATATTTTATTTATTGTGCACAAATTTGAAGTATTATTGTAATAGTTTCTCCTTGAATGTTGAAATGATCTAAAATGAGAGATATTTCTAAAGATGTGAAATGATTGCAATTGAATGTATTTCAAAAATATAAGGACCTAGCAACAAATCACATGAACATGTGTTTAGCTAACTCACAAGGACTAGTGAGATGTTTAGCATCAACTAAATTTAAATTTTAATAGTTAAACTTGAATAGTTAGATTGATGGATATAGGGTTGAATAAATTCAATGTACACAAAAATATTTATAACATGGTAGGTGTAAGAAGTACTAATGATATGGGGAAATGTATATGATTCAATAAATTGTTGTTAGGATGTGTTAACTATTGCATATATGGATAGACAAATGATTTTTTTAGCTTGTAGGAATCAAGTATAACACCCCAAATAAATTATAGTGCTCTTAGTAAACTTTTTAATGTGACCGGTGATGTCGGTGCGACACGTCCTCTAGTACCACGCGAGCTAGGGGAGACTGGACCTCATTCTTTACCACAAGAATCTCTCGCTAATCAAGACAAGCCCCTAGCCCTATGGATAGATAAATTTTAGAGAATGATCATAGCTTCAATAAGATTGTACTATTTTTCAAAATGTAATTGTGTCAAATGGTCTTAAAACTATTTATGTGAATTAGTATGGATAAGAAATTTCATCATTATATTTTGCTACATGAATCCCAAAATAATCATGTATAGGTTATGGGAGGAAGAGAGGAGGATTGGGCTCTACATGGTGCTCTTGGGAGATGTCAATTATTTCATGGCAACTTACTGCCATTCCTACCCTTGAGATTCGAGCTCTTGACCTGGTGTACATTTCTTGTTTTCTTTTTCTTTTGTATTGATTTTGTTGTCATCATTTGCTTTTGTATTGCTTGTTTCTTAATTACCTTGCATTGTATGGGTTTGTCAGGTTTGGACTTGATAGATTACCTACACATGTGTTGACCATGTCTATGTGGGCTTGTATGGACACCAACTCTTCAATTGATAGAGGGGAAGATGCCACAAAAGATGAGCCACAAAAAATGCTTAAGAAACCCCTACAAGAAGAAGAACCAAAGACATTTAATAAAGCAAAGGTTAAATTTGGGAGTCAAAGAAAATGGTTCAAGGCCCTTTGGAAGCGAGGAAGGATCAATCAATGAGAAAGTCAAAGGAGCTAAGTACCCTCTCCTTCCTAGAGTTCTAAGGGTTAGCCCCAATGATAATATGCTTAATGCCTTAAAAAAAAGAGGACGATAGGCTTAAGAACATTACAATTTTTGTGTCTTGACTAGATATTAATAACATTTTTGCCAAGATATTCTTTGATAATTTGATCTTTAGTGTTTGGGGAAGAAAGCTTGGTATCTATATTACTATTTGCAGAATAATTCAAAAGGGCTTGTTTGTTATCTTTCTTAAAAATCATAATATGTAGTCTAGAGTGCTAGATAAAAATTACCAGAACATAAGTAAATCTTTGTTTTAGGCTATTGCTTGGTTCCTAGATGTTACTCAAAAGGATATAATATTTTGTTATACTCCTAAATAGATTTTTGTAAGTCCCTATATAAATGTGGTTCTTTCTTCCACAATTTCTTAAACCTATTAGTAAAGCCTTGCAAGTTGAAGAAACCCAATCATCTATGCCCCATATGAATGCAAGAATATTAATTTCCTTTGATGAAGGGTTTCAAATTACATAAATTATAGAATTCTCCATAGATGATAAAATTTTCAAATGTGAAATCGAAGCCCTATGGGGTATAAACTCCTACTTTATTTGAAAATCTAATGGCCACTAAAAGAAGGAATGACCTAAGATTCTTAATAGCAAAAAAATTCAAAACCCTAATCCTCCTCAACATAGTCTTTAATGACCCCACTAAAAATTCCTCAAAATGAGTAGGTCCCAAGGCCAATTTAAGCTTGTACCCTCAAAAGAGGATTTAACTAAAGGAAGCTTGATGACCTCACCTAAGGAGATTTCAAAATAAATTAATGAAGATGTAGCCCTAGACTCTTGTTCCAAGGATAATGAGTGTTCTAACTTGAGTGAGGAGGATGTAAAGAAAGACAAACTAGACAACATAGTAAATTTTGAAACCCTTTTAGGGTAGAATAGACCCAAGAGGTTCCCCATAATAAAAATGGTTAGGAGTTGGTCTTGGATAAGTTAAAAGAACATATAAAATAGATGTGTAAAAACATGAGCATGCTCTCTAGCACATCATATACTTCCAATTTAGTAGATTCTAAAGGGATACCATTTGATTGTGAATTAAAAAAATAAAAAGTTGCCATCAGTTATATCAATCCTTTGTTCCAAGATGTGGGAAAATAAAACCTAGAATGATTCAAAGAGGATAATAAAAAGGAGTAAAACCGTGAGCAGGACAAATAGTTCCCAAAAACCTAGGAAGAAAGGGTTCAAGGGGATAATATCCTTGGTTGATTTGATATATTGTACAAAAATGGGAAAATCAAACTGCATTAGTTGGAATGTTCGAGGTCTAGAATCCCAAACAAAAAATATATGTTAAGAAATTTGTGCAATCAAACTCAATATCTAGATTGCTTCCTAATGTAATAAGTTAAAGTAGGTGGTTTCCAATTGAAAAATAATTTTATATCCATTTGTAAGGAGTATGCTCTTTCTATACTAATCATAATAGAGGTAAAGGGGGTGGCTATTCTTATCAGTAATAGATGAAGTAAGTTCATCAGGGATTCTGATTGCTCCCCATGCAATAGACATGTTTGGATAGTAATGCAAAACAATGTGGTGTAGAGGCACCTCTTAAAAAATCCATTCATTGATCAGAGGATGAGTATTAGGATCATTTTTAATGTCTTTGGTTTATGAATTTTAATGTTTTGAATAAGGACCCCACCTCGTAAACCAATGTCCCAAATTAGGCATCCTGATAAGCCAATTTGGACAATTTGGTAAATATGGGTAGAATGATGTTTGTTTTGATGTTTTGAAGGATTTTAGGGTGTGTAGGTGGTGTTTGGTAGATCCAAGTTGTGTGGATCCCAAACTTGTTTTGGTTGACAACTTTTGTAAAAATATGCAACATTTGAAAATGCAACTTTTGTAAGCAAAAGTGCAACATTTTGAATTTCGGTTGATGTAAGCCTCTCAATAGCTCCAAACTCTTCAAAATTCAGTTGGAAACCATTTGGAGAAGGCCTACATACCTTTTGGACATGATTCCCAAGGCTAGATTTGATGGTGATTGAAGTTTGGAAGCATAATAAGACAAAAAATTGAGTTTTTCCCTAAACAATTTGATGTTATTGTTGTTGTACATATTGTATGGATTGATTTTGAAAAAAAATTTCATGGAGTAGATAGAGGATTGAGTTACCTTTGTTTTGGCAGTGGTTTGAGGTCTTGATCCTCTGTGAGAAGTGAGAATCCCTTGGTTTCCTGACTGTAACCCGAAAAACCAGGGTTTGGCTAGGGTTTCGCCAAATAATGGCCATATCTTGCACCTCACGCATCCAGAAGCTCTTTCCTTTGGTGGAATGCAATATTGGATAGTGTATTTTAATATTTACATGGGTTTTTGTATGGGAGGCTTTGTTGTGAAGAGAATGAAGCAAACCTAGGTAGGCATCTCCATGTGACTTCCTTGGACAAAATTAGGACAGTCACCCTAAAATCTCATACTGGTGGATTCCAGGCATGCAACCCTAGAATTAGAGGTTATTTGTGATCCCCCACATGTTCATGAAGTTGGTTTTGTTTTTGAGAGCCTAGAAATTGGAGTTGCTTTGTAATTTGAAACCTGTTAGCCCTAATTAGGCCTCTAGGCTTCTAAAGGGTTTAGACCCTTAGATTTCAGATCTTTCCAATCTCTTTTGGGGATAAGTGTAACTTCATAAATGGTATCTAGAATGATAAACAGTTTGCCAGATTGAGTTCAAGATTTTGGAGTTAAGGGCAAAATACCCAGTTCTAAGGGATACTAGCCAAGGGGGTATGTTTCCAAAGGAAGTATAGGGCATTGGTACCAAAGCCTAAAACAAATGTTTGAAATAGTTCCTAGGTGTCATGAATTGACCAAATCCAAGGCCCCCAAGAAAAAGAGTCAAGGAGAGGTGTGGGAGAGATGTTGAAGCCATTTACTCATTTTGAGTAGGTGCTAGTCTTGAGGAGTTGAGAGTAGTTCAAACCCTTAAGGTGTGGAGTCATTTTTTGTAGGATCTTCACTATCTTTTGAAGGGTCCAAACTAAAACTTTTGGACCTATCCCTAGGTGTGAGAAGGGCTCTACATCAAGTGGTATCAGAGCTTAGGAGTGTCCTTTGAACCGAAGCAGAAGATAAGATGTTAGAGAAAGAGGGATCCCAAGGTCTCCCATCAAGGATGACCAATGTTGAGTTGGTTGTCCTAGTGAAGAAGGAGATGGCAGAGAGAAGAGCAGCCAGGGGTGAGAATCAGGCCTTGAGAGATGAAATGGACTAGTTGAAGGACAAAGTGGAGAGGGGAGAGAGAGACTCTGGAGGAGTTGAAGAAGGGGATGAAGAGGAGATCCCTAGGCAGGAAGAACCAGAGGTTCGTGCAGACTAGAGACCCCTAATGAGTGTCCTCAAGTCCATGGAAAGGAGAACAATGGATGTGAAGTTGGATCTTCCAGTGTTTGCAGGTAAGATGGAACCTGATACAGTGATGGAGTGGATAGACTCCTTGCATAATTTCTTTGAGAGTGAAGACATACCAGAGCACCAAAGGGTGAAAATGGCCCAATCCAAAATTAAAGGGGTTGCACTGACTTGGTGGACTTTCATCCAAGATGAGAGGGTGAAAGAGGGTAAGATAAGAGTTGTTACTTGGAAGAAGATGATGGCTTTGGTGAAGGAAGCCTATGTTCCAGTGGACTATAATGTCCAATTGCACAAGAGGAGACATAACTTGAAGTAGAAGGAGATGGATGTGAGTTCCTACATAGAGGAATTAATGAAGTTGTGTGTAAAGACCAAGGTAAAGGAGAGTGAGGATGAAAAAGTGGCGAGATATCTCAATGGACTAAGATTTTCCATCCAAGAAGATTTGAATCTCCAGACCCCAGTGATAGTCCAAAAATGTTTTCAATTGGCACTTAAGGTGGAGGAGAAGCTAAAGAGAAGGCAGGAAAAAAATAGCAGAGGCAAAGGGAGACAACAAAGAGGGGGAAGAAGCCCTTTCAAAGGAAAAGGAAATGGTTTTGGATACCAAGGTGAGTCTAGTCAAGAAGGCACCAAAGGAGAGAGCAGTTACAACCAAGGAGGAGGCTACAATCAAAGAGGGAACATTAGGGTCCGAAGACCATCCTCTAGAGGAAGATCCCAAGGCCAAGGACCTCCTACATGTTACAACTGCAACCAAGAGGGAACATGTCCAATAGGTGTTTGGAGAAGGATACAAGCTCCATGGGAGAAAGGAGGAGCAACTTGGTGCAGGAATCTAATTGCCAAAGTGTGGCAAGTGCAAACACCTATAAAAGTGTCAATGCTCCTGATAGCTATGGCTACCTTGAAAGAGGAGAGGCCCTGATGATGAGGAGAGTAGTGACCACCATGAAGGTACCTGATAAGGAGCCCCCACAAAGAAATTCTCTTTTCAAAACTACCTGTAGGGCAGGAGGAAAGGTATGCAAGGTCCTAATAGACTCTGGGTCTACTAAGAATTTTGTGTCACTTGAAATGGTAGAGAAGCTTAAGTTGAGAAGGTTGCTACATCCTTACCTCTACAAGGTCTCATGGATCACCCAAGGTCAGAAAGAAATGGTGGAAGAGAAGGCTTGGGTAGAGTTTCATATTGGATTCTACAAGGATAGGTTGCCATTTAATGTAGCCAAGATGGATGCATGTCATCTCCTATTTGGGAGACCATGTTAGTTTGATTTGAAGGCTCATCATGATGGGGTTAGAAACACCTATTCAATCACCAAAGATGGTAAGGTGATAAACTTTTACCTCTGATGGAGAATGAGATGAAACCAAAGGGGAAGGATGCCAAAGTGTTGATGGTAGAAGGGAATCAGTTCATGAAGGAGATTACAGAAAAAGATGTAGTTTGCTATGCCCTCATTCCCAGTTCCAAGGTGACAAAGAAGGGGCAGTTTGCAGAGAGGAAAGAAGAAGGATAGAGGCACTTAGACCCCATAGTCAAATAGTTACTTGACAAGTACAAAGGCATCATCTCACATGGAATGCCAAGGTCCCTGCCACCAGTAAGAGACATAAGTCATTGCATAGATTTGATCCCTGGATCTACCCTACCAAATAAAGCAACATACAAGCTTACTCTAGACTAGAATGCAGAGATGGCAAAACAAATTGAGAAGTTGCTAGAATTAGGGCTAATTGGCAAATGTCTAAGACCATGTGTAGTACCTACTATCCTTGCACCCAAGAAATAGGGTACTTGGAGGCTTTGCACAGACTCAAGGGCCATCAACAAGATAACCATAAGGTATAGGTTTCCAATCCCTAGGATAGAGGATTTACTTGATTTCTTGGGGGGTGCAAAATATTTCACCAAAATTGATCTAAAAAGTGAATACCATCATATTAGAATAAGGCTAGGGGATGATTACAATTTTTTTTTTAAGACCAATGAGGGGTTTTATGAGTGGAAAGTCATGCCATTTGGGATGTCCAATGCCCCTAGTACCTTCATGAGGTTGATGAATGAGGTCTTGGTGGAGTTTATAGGCAAGTTTGTAATAGTGTTTCTAGATGATATCTTGATCTTTAGCCACACAAGGGAAGAGAACCTCAAACATGTAGATATGGTCCTTAAAAGGTTACATGAAGAGCAGCTAATTATAAACTTGGATAAGTGTTTGTTCATGCAAGAGGAGATCATTTAATTGGGCTTTGTAATCTCACAATGTGAGTTGAAAATGGACTAGGAGAAGGTAAGTGCTATTCTGTCTTGGTCAACACCCAAAATCATGAATGATGTCTAAAGTTTCCATGGCTTAGCAACCTTTTATAGGAAGTTTATAAGAGGATTTAGTCATGTTTGTGCACCAATGCTTGACACCATAAAAGGAGGACAAAAGTGTAGGTTTAGTTGGACCAAGGAGGCAAATGACTCATTTGAGACCCTGAAAAAGAAAGTTGCAGTTCAACTAGTCCTTGCCCTACCAGGATTCATCAAGATATTTCAAGTGGAATGTGATGCAAGCCACATGGCTATTGGGGCCGTACTCAGTCAGGAGGGAAGACCAATTGCCTTTTTTAGTGAAAAACTAAATGATGCCAAGAGGAGATATTCATCCTATGATTTGGAGATGTATGCTTTAGTGTAGTCATTGAAGAAGTGGAGGCACTACTTAATGCCAAAGGAGCTCATAGTTCTCACTGATAATTAGGCTCTAAGTTTCATAAACAGTCAAAAGAAGTTAAATCACAGGCACATGAAGTGGGTATAAACCCTACAAGCCTTCACCTTCAACCTCAAGCACAAAAAGGGGGTCAAGAACAAAGTTACAGATGCCTTAAGTAGGAGGGTCTTAACCATCAACCAAATTAAGATGGAAAGTGTTGGCATTGACTCCTTGAAGAACATGTATGATGCTGATGAAGATTTTGGAGAGATCTACAAGGTATGTGAGTCTTTTGGTGAGAGGTATGAGGTTGAATTTTTTGAGTTTTTGATCCAAGTGGGGTTGATATTCAAGGGTGGACAGTTAGGCATACCTAAGTGTTCAATGAGACTAAATATTATTAGGGATAAGCATTGTGGAGCAATGGCAAGTCATTTTGGCCTTGACAAGACACTTGACCTTGTGAAAAGACACTACTACTGGCCTAAGTTGTAGGCATATGTTAGGAGGTTTGTAGAAACATGTGTGATCTATCAAAAAGCCAAAGGGAAATCCACCAATGCAGGTTTGTACCAACCTTTACCCATTCCTTCTAGGCCATGGGAAAGCATAAGCATGGATTTTGTGTTGGGTCTGCCTAGGAAAAGGAAGGGGTATGACAATGTTTTTGTAGTGGTGGACAAATTTAGCAAAATGGCTCATTTCTTGCCATGTAAAACCTCTTGTGATGCCTCATATGTTGCAAACTTGTTTTTCAAAGAGATAGTCAGGATACATGGGTTGCCCCTAAACATAGTCTCAGACAGGGATGTGAAGTTCATAGTGCATTTTTGGAGGACCCTTTGGAAGAAGCTGGGAACCAACCTAGCTTTCTCATCAGCCTACCATCCACAAACAAATGGACAAATTGAAGTTGTCAATAGGTCCTTGGGGAACCTATTAAGATGCTTGACAAGAAAACATGGAGAAAAATGGGACAACATACTGTCACAGGCAGAGTTCTCATACAATGACACCATAAATAGAAGCACTGGGAAATCTCCTTTCCAAATTGTGTATGGCATCCACCTAAGGGGTGTGTTAGAGTTGAGGGATTTACCTAAAGAAGAGTCCATTAGTGCAGGTGGTGAAGCTTTTTCTTCAACCATCAAGGAGGTACATGATCAAGTGAAGTCTCATCTCCAACAATCTGTAGAGAAGTACAAGGCTCATGCTAACAAGAAAAAGAGGGATGTGCAATTTGATGTTGGGGACTTAGTATGGGTGCATTTGAAGAAGGAGGACTCCCAAAAGGCAAACACACAAAGCTCATGCAGAGGAAGATTGGACCATGTCAGATTGTGAAGAAGTATGGCCATAATGCTTATGAAATCCAACTTCCTCCTGATCTTGGATTGTCACCCATTTTCAATGTATGTGTTCTAGCACCTTACAAATGAAATGGTAATGAAGAGGAGGAACCAATGCAGGTTGCAGTAGATGATGATATTCCAAAGCATGATCCACCAAAATTGAGCAAGGTTTTCAACACTAGAGTCACAAATAGAACAAGTAACAAGGAGTACAAGGAGTATTTGGTGGCTTGGCAAGGCAAAACAAACTCTTAAGTAGTTTGGATGACAGAAAACCAAATCTCCAACCATGGTGCAAACCTCCAAACCTTGATCTCAAGTGGGCTTGAGATCTCTTCTCCTTGGGAGTATGGTGTAGGAAAACCTCTTCAACAAGCCATTCATGGATCAGAGGATGAGGATTAGGAACATTTTGAATGTCTTTTGTTTATGCATTTTCATGTTTTGAATAAGGACCCCACCTTGTAAACCAATGTTCCAAATTAGGCATCCTGATAAGCCAATTTGGATAATTTGGTAAGGGGTAGAATGATGTTTGTTTTGATGTTTTGAAGGATTTTAGGGTGTGTAGGTGGTTTTTGGTAGATCCAAGTTGTGTGGATCCCAAAATTGTTTTGGTTGACAACTTTTGTCAAAAAATGCAACATTTGAAAATGCAACTTTTGTAAGCAAAAGTGCAACATTTTGAATTTTGGTTGATGTAAGCCTCTCATCGGATCAAACCTCTTCAAAATTCAGTTGGAAGACATTTGGATAAGGCCTAGATACCTTGTGGACATGATTCCCAAGGCTAGAGTTGTTGGTTATTGAAGCTTGGAAGAATAATAAGATATAAAATTAAGTTTTTCCCTGAAAAATTTGATCTTACTGTTGTTGTACATCATTGTACGGATTGATTCTGACAATTTTTTTCATGGAGTAGATAGAGGATTGAGTTACCTTTGTTTTAGTGGTGTTTTGAGGTCTTGAACATCTATGAGCAGTGAGAACCCCTTGGTTTCTTGACTGTAACCCGAAAAACCAGGGTTTGGCTAGGGTTTCGCCAAATAATGGCCATATCTTGCACCTCACCCATCTAGAAGCTCTTTCCTTTGGTAGAATGCAATATTGGCTAGTGTATTTTAATATTTCCATGGGTTTTTGCAGGGGAGGATTTGTTGTAAAAAGCATGAAGCAAACCTAGGTAGGCATCTCCATGTGACTACCTTGGACAAAATTAGGACAGTCACCCTAAAATATCATAGCGGTGGATTCCAGGTGTGCAACCCTAGAATTAGAGGTTTTTTTTTGATCCCCCACACATTCATGAAGTTTTTTTTGTGGTTGAGAGCCTATAAATTGGAGTTTCTTTGTAGTTTGAAGCCTATTAGCCCTAATTAGGCCTCTAGGCTTCTAAAGGGTTTAGACCCTTAGATTTCAGATCTTTCCAATCTCTTTTGGGGATAAGTGTAACTTCATAAAGGGTATATAGAATGTTAAATATTTTGCTAGGTTGAGTTCAAGATTTTGGAGTTAAGGGCAAAATACCTAGTTCTAAGGGCTACTAGCCAAGGGGGTAGGTTTCCAAAGGAAGTATAGGGCATTGGTGCCAAAGCCTAAAACAAATGTTTGGAATAGTTCCTAGGTGTCATGAATTGACTAAATCAAAGGAACCCAAGAACAAGAGTCATGGAAAGGCATGGGGGAGATGTTGAAGCCATTTACTCATTTTGAGTAGGTGCTAGGCTTGAAGAGTTGAGAGTAGTTCAAACCCTTAAGGTGTGGAGTCCTTTTTTGTAGGATCCTTGCTATCTTTTGAAGGGTCCAAACTAAACCTTTTGGACCTATCCCTAAGTGTGAGAAGGGCTCTGCATCAGAATGAGCATAAGTTTGGAATTTGTTTTGTATATGCTTCTAATGACTATAAGGAAGGAATTGAACTCAGTCAATGGATGACTTCTACCTTCTCAATAATCCCTTGGATGATTGGGGGTGACTTAATATGACTAAAAATAATGAACACGCATAGGGGTATAATCTTACACACATGCCATCCATGAAGTATACACGTCATACATGATCAAAAAGTAAACATTCCCAATAGGAAGAAATACTATACATTTCGAAATTGCAAATAAATGTATACAAGAGAATAGATAAAACCTGCATACAAGTATGCAAAACATACAACATTAAGATATGAAACCACTCATCATCCAAGCATAGTGACATATAACATACAAGGCTAATCATATATGGCAATATCATGATAATCAACTACTCTACACTAAAATTGAAGGCATGAACTTCTTTTCGGTGCTACTCAAACTACTAGGACTTAGATGCTAGATTGTAAGCATATGAAGTGTCATCCCTTGCAATTGAAGGGATGGCACCATGTCAAAATAGGCATGCTCTCATAAAAACAAGAATGTGTGGTCATACAAGTCCTAGCGCTCCAAGAGAAGACATATATTCTATAGACAATTCTCATTGCTCCACGAGTAGGCATGTCTTCCCAAGTCATCCTTAGCCTATACGAGCACTCAAGGAATGTGAGAGACATCCAATTATCTTGATTAAATTTTTGCCCATGTTTTAATGACGTTATCACTTAATTACAAGAATCCCTTAATCATGATTGTTAGTGTACCACTTATGGGTCAAGGATATGATTGAGGACCACTCCCACAACTCACTCTAGTACCTAATCCTAATGTTCATCCCATCTACATGAATAAGGAAAAAAAATACACAATGCAAAATCCCATTCAAGATGTCATTATCCACAATGGTCACAATTACTCATTTCTCAATAACATCATTATAGCAGATTTGAATCGATCCAATTTCAAATTTTCATACATATTTTCCATCATCCTACATTATAATTTAACATCAAATATAAAAAATTCCACTTTTACACCAACTTTCCAATTTTCCCAAAAACAAAGGATTAGTGTTTTCCACCATTAAAAATACCTTCAAGAACACTCAATTTTCAAAATCCAAAAATTTTAAATTCTAAAGACACCCTTTTGAATCCTATCCACCCTACACTAGGTTTTCACAATCAATTTCACAATTTGCCCCTCCAATTGAAATTTTGACATGGTAACATTTCTTTGTGCATGGTTCATGATTTTTTCTCAAGTCAAAAAATTGAGTCAATAATATAAAATGCTTTGAATGAGAGAAATGTTCCTAATGCCAATATAATTTATTTACCCAAAAGAAGAAGAAACGAGGATATCAAATCAATTGCATTAAGACATTTTTAGTTCTTCCTTTATTACTCTATCTACTTCCTTTCTTTCTCTTTTTTATCTATTTGTATTTTTAAGTTATACCCCAATTTAATATTTTTATCTTTTAATTTTTTTTGTTATATCTCTTTTATTTATTTTCTTAAAATAAGAGATATCTCTTTACGAATATCTTCTTATTTTGATATATCTTGAATTTGAAGAAAGTAAATAATAGAGATATCATTACTTATTTATCTCTTTGTTCTAATTATTAAAAGAAATTAAATAAAAGAGATAATTAAGAAATTATTTCTTCGAAATCAATGATTCCTTATTATTTATTGTAATGGTGAAAATTAGGGTTTCCACCATTGGATGTAGTAAAACTGCTAATTTTACTTAGGGACCACTAAATTAAGGAAAGATAGGAATTAGATAGATCTAAGTCAAATAGATCTAGATTCTAATCTAATTCCTAAGGGTTTTAAATGTGCCTATTTTTTCCCTTGAGCTGAATTAATTTGTTGAAGATGTTGAAATTAGGGCAAACAGGCTAAAATTGAAGTAATTATGTACAAAAAGTGAGTTACAGTCATTAGATCAAGCCATGAACATGGATCTGAGAATTGTAAGAAGATTCAGATTTGTTCCCAAAAGGAGCTCCTGATTTGTTAAGACCAGTGTGGTGGTTTCTTTGGTCCTCCACACTTTTCGCACTCTAATGAGGGATCGATTTGTTACTATAAATAAAGCTTACTCTGAAGATCACAACTTTGTAACTATTCATGTGCACACTAGAGAAGGGAAATAGGTTGGAAATAGGGGTTTGCCTAAGTCAAACCCTAATTTACAAATTAACCTTGAATGAAATATTATAAATAATTGATATAAATAATGGAAAGATATACCTCAGATCTGAAATTATTGATAATGATGCTTTGCTTCTTGAATGTAATCACATATATTTTATGAAATGGCATGAACATGACAAAACCTTAATCACACACACATGCTTGCATATGAATGGTGTAATTTTGCTCCACAATGGATGAATGAAGAATATGTAGCCTTGAAGATCTCTAGAAATGCTTGATGATAAACACATTAATGGTTGAATGCTTTGAGTCTTAGATCCAAAATGAGTTGAGAAGGATGCCCTATGTAGGGATTTCATCATTGAAATCAAATTTAGGCCAACTTAGAACCAATATATTTTCACACGAAGATAATTTTTATAGAATAAGACCACCCAATCATCCTCCCAAAATTTGGGGAGAAAAGTGTGGGACCGGTGTGGTGGGCACCCTAGTCCCGACCACTTTTTTCTAAATTTCTAGGGTTGCGAGCTATTATGATTCTAATGCTAAATCTAGCTTGGTGGTTCAAACCAATATGTGTAGATATGTGAAATATGATTTGAGAGTTTAAATTAAGATAGGATTAGGGAAAATCAGGATAAAATGACAAAAGGCACACCTAAAATTAAGGATCCAAATATGAGTGTGATGATGTAATAAAGTGGAATAAGACCCATAATATTGACTTAAATATTAATTAATTATAATAAAGGTCCTATAATGCATAGAGGAAAGGAAGTACTAAAATAGGTGCTAGGAGAGTGTGAAATTGGGCATACTAATAAAGGGTGTACAATTTACAATGCTAGATTTATTTTCTTAATTGTATCTCTTTTTATCATTTTATTTGTTCTAAGTTATCTTTATGATAGCTTTTGGTTGTTATTTCCTAAAAAATATTTTTTTTCAACCTTGAAGTGTGTGCACATTCATATCTCTACCCCTTTCCTCTATTTTACTCAATGTAAGTCCAGAAACTTTCATTTTTCTCATGTAGTTGCTCTCTTACATCTTGATGATGGAGCATGGAGTGTAATCTAAAATATTCATACATAGCTGAATCCATAAATATTCATATAATAAATCAACCATGGGTTTTGGAAATATAACAAGTTTAAGAAACATGAAGTTAGTGAAGTTCTTACTTCTCATAGGCACCAAATTTGAAAAGTGAAAATCTTCAAAAAGTTACTTTTAATCTCAAATCCATAGAGCAATAAGATCTCAAACACATATATAATCCAATGCATTAATGCACACAAAAATATCCAATAAATTTCATCCCAAATCTCCATTTCAAAATCCAAGTGTAGGAGGGTTTTTGAGCATGCAATATTCAGAAATAACTAAGAGTTGAAAATGAACTCTTTCTCATATAAAAACCTATTAGGTTTTATCCTGTTTGAATAAAAATTAAATAAATTTATTTTCTAATCTCCACAATTACTCAAATGGCCTAATTATGAAATTTACTTTAAATTATGTAATGGTGAAAATATTAGGGTTTACACAATTAGATGTATGAAAATTGCTACTATTTAGACTTAGGGACTATTACACTAAAAGAGGGGTGAGCCTAATAGATCTAGCCTCAAACCGACAAGGATAGGAGTGAGAATTATTATTAGATTCACCTTGGGGAGTGTGGTGGTTTATCCTCTTTTAAATTGAATTATGAAAATGCTAAAATTAGGGTAAATATGTTAGAATTGAAGTGAAAACGCATGAACAGTGAGTTGCAGTCATCATATCGAACCACGAACCTAGATCTAAGTAATGTAAGAGTGTTCAGATCCATTCCTAGAAGGAGATCCTCAAATGTTGGGACAAAAATGCTTGTCTCTCTAGTCCTCTGCACTTTTCATCATCCAAAGGGGAACTTCTTCGTCTTTATAAATAAAGCCAATTCTAAAAATCGTAGCTCCGTACCTATTCCTGCACACACTAGAGAAGGAAAATATATTAGGAATATATCATCCCCTAGTTTTGGAATTAACCATGAAATAGAAATAAATGTAATTGAATTGCAATAATGAAAATGATCTCCTTTCGAGGGAGATGCTGAATAATGTTTGAAACACTAATGTTGCACCTTTTAATGGAGTTTTGTTTTTCTCCACAAGGAATTAGGGTTTCATGGTCTTCATAAACATAGAACATAAATGTTAACTCCAATGCTTGAAATAAGGCCGATTGCTTGCCCACTTGAATTTGAATGAATGTTTGGTTGTTTAATTGAATTCCTGGATATCAAAATGAGAGGGGTAGACCTCCTTTTATACATTCTCATTGAAAAACAAGTTAATTGTTCAACATGAACCAAAACAAGATATAAGTTCCTTCCAAAATAATGTTACCATTGAGGGGCCCCCAAATAGTTCTTGATTGGGAGGACTAGAGCACTAGGCGCTCTAGTCCGTGAGGACCAAAGCGCTAGCTCCTTGGTCTTGACCAATTAGGGACACAACAAATGGGGTAAGAAAGTGTACATTCTGAAAAAAATGGATTATTTGCATGGTGTGAGAAGAATCAGGGCTCTAGTCAGGTCTTGAGATAGGAATGCCAAGGTGAGGGCCCAAATGAGGACAAAATTGTAAGGGAGTACAATTTAGGATCCTACATTTAGCCCCCACTTTAGCGAGAGTATGAGACAAAGCATACTCTTGGTGAAGTACAAAGGTTCACATTGAAAATATTTCATCAAGCTGTCAAAGAGGTAAGATACACCAAGCCCCTAGAGGACTTTAGGATCTTACTACTTCAATATCAAGATAAAAGGGACAACATAAGAAAGAAAGAGAAGTCATGACTACTAGCCTAGTAAGGATTGCTTACAATGAGTCATGAAAGAAAAAACAAAATTACACAACAAAAGGCTAAGTTTGCAAAGTAACTTGAGTATTGAAACATGCAAAGAGTGAAATATTGAGCAGAGTGTATGCCCCCATGTTAAAGTGATTGCATACACTACAATGAGAGTAATTGATTTAAGGTAGTATACATGCATCCAAAAGATAAGCACACTACCATAATAAAATGCCCCCAAGAAAGGACAAATCAAAGAATAATTGTCACAAAACACATAAGGGTTCTACTTAAATCTAGGGTCAGTGCGCTCTTATGATAAATAATGTATATCATGAAATATATTTGCATTGAATTGACCTCATCCCCCAAAGGAAGTAGAACCACAATGGAAGAATGGCACATGTCTCTTTTGAGCCAACATGAAAGAGACCAAAAGAGATCTCAACACTTTGCATCATCCTCAAGCAGACAACAATAGGGAAAACAAATATAAGAATTGGGAAACAAATAGAGGAAAGTCACAAACTATCAAGAGAGAAGAGAGAGAATCTATGAAATGAATGAAGCTAATCAAGAAAATAATGTGCCTCTCAATCTTGCTGAACATTTTTTTGGGAAGGTGGACAATATGCAAGAGGAGAAACTTTGACCATGATAGATGGAGCTACTACAAGTTCCAAACAAGGACCATTCTCTAATGATGAGTTAGTTTGTTTGTTACTAGGAGCTAGGATTAATGCTTGTGGAAATTGTTTAGATAAATTATTTTCAACATCAAAAAGTTCAGATTCATCATTGGAATCATTACCATCATCATTGTTAGCATGAACATCATTTTCATCCATCCCTTCATCAAGATTAATAAAAATAGGATTTTTTACATGAATAGAACAAAAACCATCATCTTTATTAAGAAGTTTTAATCTTGGAGATTTAGCTTGAACTTCCTCCCTAGGGTTAGGAAAAGGCTAGACAAATAGGATCATGTCAACATTTGGTGTTTTCGAGGAGGAAATGGGTTGAAAATAAAGTTCATGAACTTTAGCATGACATATCTGTCCGCGTTCTCTCACACAACAATTTCGTTTAGTTTTAGTCGAGGGTTGTGAAGGTTTAGGATCAATAGACATAGGCTTTTTCTCTTCCTTTAAAGAATGAGGGATAGGAGAAGGTCTGTTGGGTTGAAAAATAAGGGATGTTGGGTACTTCCCTTTGTAAAATGTAGGAGTTAAAACCACAACATATAAAAGAGGAATAAAAGGTGTAGTAAGGAGACTAGGTCCATCATGAGGAGGAGGAATAGGTCTAGGATATCTAGGCTTACTCAAAGATAATATCATATCATTATTACACTTTTGATGAGATTGAAAAAGAGAATCACTTCAGGGCTTGAGAGGCTCAAATTATTTAGGCCAAATGTAATGAAGGGTAACATCTCCAGACCTCATTGTGGGTTGATGGATGCTATAATTCATTGTTATGTTTTTCACATTTGAGGAAATTTTTAACATTTATGAATAGTGGAAGGGATTTCTTTCATGGAAGAGAGACAAAGATGTCCCAACTTCACATGAAATTGATCCAGTGTAGGAATGATAACAAAAATGACATCTAAGCACTTAGTACCAACCTCAACAAGAAGAGTAATAGAGCCAATAGTAGGGAAAGAGAAACCATCATACACCTTATCCACTACATCAACTTTATCGTATGTTACTTGATGCAATTGTAAAGTATAAAGGTATTCATTTAGTGATCACATTCATCATGCACACTGGATCAATGAACTACCCTCGTGAGAATTTGTCTTTGATCTTCATAATGATATATAGTGGGTCATCAAGTGCAACAATAGTCTCATTGGGAACAAAGGTAATGCATAGGTACTTTGGAGGTGTAGGTTTGTCAACAAGATTCACCAAATTATTGGGCTCAAGAACAAGGTCATTGGGAGAATATATAAGAGGCTCAGATTTGACCATATTGGTAGAATGGGAAGGCAAAGTATTAGTAATGATTTGAAGGTTTTGATTAGGAGGAGCCACAAATTTGTTTCCTTTGTCATTCACACCAGCAATAAAGTCTTGAATTCTACTCAAGGAATAATAATTTTCAGTGTCATGACCAAATTGACGATGATATTGGCAAAAGGCTTTTGGATCATGATAGGGTGGTAGAGATTTGGAGGTGTCAATTGGTTTGATTAGAGGAAGTTTCAAAATATTTTGTTTAACATTGTGTCATAATACTATGCAAAGATTTAGAAAGAGGAGTAATCCATTTCTAAAATACTTGGATAAAGGAGGCATACCTATTGTTGTAGCTACTACTTGGGTATGATTGTTGTCATTGAATTTGATGAACCACTTGTTTGGTTAAACTTCACAAAATATTGTTGAGCACTTTCATTCTTATCAACCAGAGCCATTAAAGGAGATAATTCAAATTGACTCACTTGAAGTTGATAACTATGAAGCACTACACACAATTGCGTAAAGGAAGTAAACTCAGAAAAGAGAATCTTATCCCTAATATCTTTTTGCAAATTAGAAATAAAAATTACTTGAACATATTGATTAGGCATAGGATAAGTAGGGTAAAAGCACAAACTTGTGTCACACTTTTATAAAGGAACCGATCAACACAACTAAAACCATTTAACTTCGATCACATAAAAGGGTAAGTGCACCAAGATGGTGTACAAAAAGTGGGGTATAAGTGGACACTTTTTTTATGAAATTAGGTAAACCTGAACTTGGAGGATAAAGTTGAGAGTCATCCACTCAATATATGAAGATACTCAAAGAAAAAAGATTGTATTACTTTGAATCTAGTTTCCAAACTACTAAATTTTTTCAAAATTGGATAAGTTTAAGGGGGTCAAATCCTTCGTGTACGAAAAACAAATCCTAATTTTTTCTGAAAAACATAACATAGTGTTTGATGTGTGCATAAAATAAGTCATAGTTAGATTTAGTATTTTGACAAATCCTTTGGCAGAAAGATAGGTAAGAGTGAGAAGTAGAAGTTGTGTATTTTTTTGTAATTTTTTGTTGAGTATTGTTTTTTATGATTTTTCCAATCGAGCACATCCTAAAAATCAGGTACTCGTTCATGCGTGAAGCATAACTTGCACCAAAACAATTGAAAATGCAATTTTTTTTTTACATTGTAAAAAATCAAGTGCACTACAATTATATATAAAGTTTTTTAATTTGGATAAGTAGATCAAAAGTTATTAGAAAAATGGTACATGTATGTCTTTGAGAACTATGGAAACATTGGTAAAAGAAATTTAATAATAATATGTTATTGTTGTTGAAATTTTAAAAAAATTATATGCTTAGAAAGATCAGAAGATGGGTGAAAATATGGTGGCAATTTTTGAAATACCCACTTGATGAAGTGTAAACCTGATGATGACAAAGTCGAGAAACCAATGTCAAAAAGGAGGGAAATCAAACTTCCAAACTGCAGTTGTGTCATCCAAGCCTATTCACAAGCCTAAACAAACAAGAATGTGTACGGGGTTTCTTTTGAATAAGAATTGCTTATGGGGTTCCTTTTGAATAAGCACCGCGTACGCAGTTCTAAGGAGAAAATACCATGTACACGGTTCTTCCTTTGATACTATAACATAAAGACGTTAATGTGTATGTTTAAAATGTGTGTGTGTGCATAAATATATGTATATGTATAATATGTATATATGTAGATATTGTATGTATATATGTATATATATATACACACACATATGTATATATATGTATCTAATATGTGTATGATGTATGTATACATATATGTATGTTTATAATATATACATGTATAATATATATATATATATATATGTCTGCATGTGTATTATCTTTTGTGAGTGCTTGTGTGTATATATATCATGCATAATTAATGGATTAGAGTGCCTTGAATAACTTGATTGGATGAAAGATTTATGAATGTCTGTATCAGTGTAGCGTAGCGGAAGCATGGTAGAGACTGAGTAGTTTGAATACTATAAATCCTATTTTCCCTGAAACTTAGGATCTAGATTTCTAGTAATTGCAAGATTCTATTGATCTTATATGGTATGGAAGGAAGCTTATTCAATTTTTTCTCATATAGGTGTACGATATGTGACTTCTTAAATAATATAAGGATGTGCCTATGAGTAAAATATTGTGTAAAATGCATATTTATCTTCTTAATTGCTTGTAACTAGATGTTAAAGGAGTGTTGCCATGCTTGAATGGTGTGAGTTATTGTGATTTTTGCTGCAAAATGTCCCTATAATGAAACCAGTGAAGATGAATAAAAAGGTTTTGGCAAATCTTTTAGTAAAAACAAAGAAAAGAAAGTTTACCAGAAAGAAAGAAGAAGCTAATAGAAGAAGAATAGCCTATATACCATTGAGGATAATACCACAGATGAAGAGAGTGCATCAGAAGATGACTGTCATGAAGATGAAAGAGAAGTTAATCTCTTTATGGGACTAGATGAACAAGTTGTGGAAACTGAGGAAGATGAAGACATTGAAGATGAAGTGGATCTAGAAGGAAAGCTCATAAGTGCTATTTAGGAGTTAAGTAAGACAAGAAGACAACTCAAGAAATTCAAGCTTGCTACAGCAGAAGAACAAGATCACTTGAAGCAATCCCTAGATGAGTCCAATCAAGTTATCTCTGACATGAAACTTGAGTTGGAAGAAGCCAAGAGGATATGTGAAGCTACATCCTCTGATTGATGAAGAAGGAAAAGGAGTATCAAGATCTGGAAGCCGAAATAGTGAAGCTCAGAAAGGAGCTTGAAAAGAGTAAGGATGAATTGAAAATGAGAAGCAAATATGAGGGTAGCACAAAAGCCTTGGATGTTGAAGGAACATAAGAAATCTAAAGATACCAGTGGCTTGGGATTTGAAGAAGGACAAAGTTCAAATAAAAAAGATACATCCGGTAAGGAGATACAGTTCACTTCTTCAAGTGAAGGTGAAGAGAAGAAAACATTCATAGTAAGCAAGGATACCAGTAAGAAGACTTATGTAGAAGCTGTTAGAAACCGCCACACAAACCGGTATACACAATCAATGAACTGAATGCCACAATCAATGTATCAGAGTACAAATCTTAGGAGAAATTCAAAGGTTGATCATGAAGGATTCACTAGAGTTAGCAACATGAAAGGAAGACCCCCCATGAGATGGATGTTTGCAGGACCAAGGCAACCTAACTAGTATGTTCTAAACTTTCATGGTTATTGTTACCGATGTAACAAATTTGGACATAGGTTAGCTAACTATAGATTAAAAAATAAGCCCACTGTGAGTTATGACAATAGAAATCCATTTAATGCACTTTGGGATATGAATATTGTCTATGATCAGTGCAATGGATTTGGTCATAGGAGTTTTGAATGTAGGAAGAGTAAACTGGTGTCCTACAATAGTTTTAAAGATTCATCTTTCAATGTAAATGTGAAATGCTATAACTATCAAGAGTTTGGACATATTGCAAAGCTTTATAAGAACAAGAAAATCAATAAGAAGAAGACAACTCCTAATCAGGAACCGGTAGCCAAACTGGAGCACAAAATTGCAGGTGACAAGAAGAAGGAAGCTCAACTGGTTTGGGTTGAGAAAGAAAATGACAAAGGAGAATCAAGTCTGATAGTGCAGACTGCCCTACAGGTTGAAAGAAGAAACTTGTGGGTTGTAGACAATGGTTGTTCCAATCACATGACTGGTGATAAAAAGAAATTTATCAAGCTTGATGATTGGAATGGAGGCTTAGTGAGGTTTGGACACAACTCATCCATCAAAATAAAGGGAAAAGGTACTCTAAATATTGATGACAAATTGAAAGAACATGATGTATATTATGTGAAAGGTCTGAAGCACAATTTGCTGAGTGTGAGTCAGATGTGTGATAAAGGTTATAAATTCACCTTTGACTCTACTGACTGCCAGATAAAGAAGGAGAGTATCAATTAGGTTGTAGCTGAAGATAAGAGGACACATGGAAATGTATACAATCTAAAAGAATTTTTTGAATCCCAATGCATGTTGGGACAAGTGAATGGAAGCTAGTTGTGGCATAGAAGATTAGGCCGCATAAATTTTGCTAATCTAGTTGCAGTAAGAAAAAAGGGTTGTGTGAGAAGTATACCACCAATCATCAAACCGGTGAGCACATTTTGTGATAAATGTGTGAAAGGAAAGCAGATAAAGTGAGATTTAAGACAAAAGAACACAACACCTCTAGACCACTTGAACTTGTACATACAGATTTGTGTGGTCCAACTAGGACAAGAGCTCTTGTCGGTGAAATGTATTTTATACTCTTCATTGATGACTATTCAAGAATGACACGAGTCACTTTCCTCCAGGATAAATCACAAGCATTTGATAGATTCAAGATCTTTCGAAAGATGGTAGAAAAGGAAAGTGGATTCAAGATGAAATGCCTAAGATCAGATCTTCATATCAAATGAGTTTGAAGATTACCTGTGAAAGACATGGAATCAAAAGACAATACTCAGCCCCCAGGACACCACAACAAAATGGGGTGGTAGAAAGGAAGAACAGGACAGTCAAAGAAATAGCCATAACCATGTTGAATGAGGCAAGTTTTACGAATATGTATTGGAAGGAAGTGATTCACACTATAGCATATACTTTGAACTGGGTTTAGTTGAGAACAAACAACAATATGACACCTTATCAACTTTGGTATGACTGGAAACCCTTAGTCAAGTACTTCAAGGTGTTTGGGAGTAAATTCTTCATTGAAAGAGATTAGGATGGCTTGGGCAGTTTTGACTCTAGGAATGATGAAGGGATCTTCCTTGGTTACTCAACTCATAGTAGAGCCTAAAATACTACAACAAAAGACTAAGAAGAGTCATTGAGAGTGTGCATGTAAGAGTTGATGAGGATATGCATAAAGGAAGACACACACAAGTGAACTGGTATGATGATTTTGGTGATGAAGGTGAAGAAGCTCAGTTAGCCAATGAACCGAAAGAAGCATCCATTAAGGTCCCTAACCGGTATGTGCAAAAAAACCACCCATAAGAGAAGATTTTAGGTAATAAGAGTGCAAACTAGAAGAAGACTTGCCCAGAATGATGAAGAAGCCAATTTCTTCCTCATGACTGAAGTGGAACCTAAGACATTCAATGAGGCCAGCAAAAGTCAAAAATGGATTGATACAATGCAAGAAGAGTTGTAGTAGATTGAGAAGAACAAGACTTGGGATTTAGTCCCTAGACTGGTAGACAAGAACATCATTAGCACCAAATGGGTCTACCGGAACAAGATGAGTGAAGAAGGTAAAATTGTTAGGCATAAAGCTAGACTTGTGTGCAAGGGTTACTCTCAAGTAGAGGGCATTGATTTTCAAGAAACATTTGCATTGGTAGCTAGACTAGAAGCAATTAGGATGTTTCTAGCTTTTTCAACCTATAAGGGTTATAAGGTATATCAAATGGATGTAAAATCTGCCTTCCTCGATGGAAATTTGGAAGAAGTGTACATGGAGCAACCAAAAGGGTTTCTATTTCATGATGATGAAACCTTTGTGTGTCGGTTGAAGAAAGCCCTGTATGGTTTAAAGCAGGATCCTAGAGCATGGTATTCAAGGATAGATAAGTACTTGAAGGAGTAAGGATTAAAAAAGTGGAGTGCTGACAATAATTTATACATCAAGGTAGACGAAAACCACATGATCATTGTGGTTGTGTTTGTAGATGACATCATTTTTGGAGGCAACAAGGACACTCTTTGCAAAGATTTTTCTTATTAGATGCAGTCAGAGTTTGAGATGTCAATGCTTGGAGAGTTGACATACTTTCTTGGTTTGTAGATATCACAACTAGGTAAGGGAATCTTTGTCACAAACCAAGTATGCAAAGGACATGCTAAAGAAGTTTCAAATGGAGGATTACAAACTGGTGAGTACACCCATGGTGACCAAAAGCAAACTAAGCAAGAATGATGAGTCATTGGTAGTGGATCAGACTTGTATAGATCCATTATAGGCATTTTATTATATCTTACTGCTTTTAGACTAGATATAGTGCAGACAATGTGTATGATGGCTAGATTTAAAGTAGGACCTAAGTAGTCACATATGAATGCAGTCAATAGAATTTTTAGGTACCTAAAAGGGACACTCAATTATGGATTATGGTACCCTAAACAAGGGGAATTCATCTTGAAAGCATATACTGATGCTGATTGGGAAGGTTGCATTGATGACCGAAAGAGGACAAGTGGTGGTGCATTTTTTCTAGGTGACTAGTTGGTCTCATGGCATAGCAAGAAGCAGGATTCAGTCTTCCTGTCCATTGTTGAAGCCAAATAAATTGCTGCTACCACATGTTCCTCTCAGGTGCTTTGGATGAAGTAGACCCTCAAAGACATATAGGTGGATATCTCTGATCCTATTTCCATTCGGTGTGACAATTCAAGTGCCATCAACATATCAAAGATCCTGGTGATGCATTCAAGGACAAAGCATATAGCCATCAAATATCATTTTATCAAAGAGAAAGTTGAAGGACTGGAAGTCATGATGGAATATGTCATTACAGGAGAAAAAGTGGCAGACATCTTCACCAAACCATTACTGGTAAGCACTTTTGAGTACTTAAGACACAAGTTGGGAGTTGTATCACCTACCTCATGCACTTACATTTGAAACAAGATCTATGGTTTAGGGGGAGTTCATTGTAAAATTCCCCATCTCTTGGACCATATGTTGGACACAGGGGGAGATCAAGTGTTTATGATGCAGTACCGACATGCTTGAACTTTTGGGTGTACTGGAAGCACAAACTGCAGAAGAAGAAATTTTTGTAGGAATACCCAAGATAATTTCATGATTATAGGTATCTACTTTCCCACTTGGCAACACTCATAGCATAGTCACATTTGATTCTTATATGCTGCTGGATGAGCGGATTGTGGCCAAAGGGGGAGAATGCACTATATAACTAATGGAGAATGAATTAGATAGAAGGATACCCCAACCCTTTGTCATTTTTGTCAAAGGGGGAGAATGGTCAAATAGGTTGGATGAAGGAACAAAGTGTGTTGACATCAATGCCAAAGGGGGATATTGTTGGCATTATGTTGTCATTTATGTCAACCAGCATGGAATGGTCATCAGTGAGTAGGTAGTGGTGATCGGTATGGGTGAAGTAAGTAATGATGTCAACCAGTATGAAGGATGGAGTGTGTAAGTAGACATACAAGGTATGTTACCGGTACACATGAAGTGCAACATCTACCGGTAAAGTAGGACCATCGACAAGCAAGCAAAGAAGCAAAGAAGGACATGGGGATGTGATCACCGATATACAAAGAGAAGTATAATGCAATCGGTAAATGGATTCAGTGGATGGACCAGCATGTTTGATGGAAGACCAAGTTGATCCACTAGTAGAGAAGAGGTCAGCAGGTATGAAGGTCCACCGGTGAAGTTAGATTATATCGGTAAGGTGAGTTGAATCAATAGTAAGTCTTGGTCAATGAAGGATGTCAAACCAACTTTATAGTCTGAGCAGAGGTGGATGTAGATAAGGATGATAGGTGGACACCAAGTGGTGAGCATGCAGAGGTTGGTGAAGTATTCATCAACGTAGTAGTTTGATGAGCAGGTCAACATTAATGAAGAACCCACAAATCATGGGACGATGGTAGGATGTTGTAGCTTGAGGGAGACAAAGTGGCAAGGTGATTGAACTAACCTTGCAGGATGATCTAATCCTTGTACTCGTTGGCTGAAGGAAATAGTCGAGCCATTAAAGGTGATTGATAGAGCAACGTTGAAAAGCATGTTGTAGACATCTAAAAATAGAAAACGTGCATTGGAAGGAAAGGATGTGAAGGTGATGTTTGATATGATGCAAATCATCTTTCTAGAATAGCAGATCCGATTAGATTGAATACAGATTGAGTTGGTAGAGGAAAACCCTAGCACGCCACCATTTGAATGTTGCTTTTCGTGGGAACCCTAAGATACAAATATGTGAACTTGAGACTGAAGATGATGATGTTGGATGTGAGTTAGAAGAGAGCTTGAGAAAGAAAAGAGACTATCTGTCTAAGAGTTCCTTTACAGAGAGTCAAAGTGTGGAGTTAGTAGGCTGAACTAGTGTGAGGCTCTAACCAACAGAGACAGAGCAACCGGTAAACTGTTACAATCTTAATAGTCAAGCGTACCGGTAAGTAGTGAATGGTTAGGAAAGCATCCAAGTGTGACACTATGAAGTGCAAGGTTTAGATAAAAAGAGAAGAAAGGCTAGGAGTAAGCAGTAAGTGAACAGAGAGAGAAATACGATAACTGGTAGTGGAAGAACCAGTGAAGAAGAAGAGGTTGATATCCGATAGACATCAGTTGATCGAGTGTTGCAAAACTCATTTGCAACTAGGTGATATCATTGCATTAAAATTGTATTTCATTATATTACACCGAGTTGGTGCTTGGTGCAGTGGTTGGTGCTCCTTGGGTTGGTGCCCTAAATCATTGTAACCTATTGTTTCATTGTGAGGCTGGATTGGAGTAGTAGACTCCAACAATATTTCTCACTAAGATTTTTTCCATATTGGGTTTTCCTCATATATCTGGTGTTGTGGGTTATGCATTTGTGTGTTTGTCTCTTTTGATATCCTATCATATCTTACCGGTTTGATTGCTTAGTTTTTAGGTTCTTAATCGGTACTCAAAGCTTGGTTTAAAGAGAAAATATTTTTAAGGAACCACTGATTCACCCCCCTCTCAGTGGTACATTGTCTTCAACAATGACTCTGCAGGTCTATTACCCTCCAGACTCCAGGTCTATCTTGGGCAAAGCTGCCACCTCTACCATGGAACTCTCTCATATCAAAATAATTAGGCCGCTCATTGAGTACAAACTCACAATATACTTTCCTCAAAAATTATAATGAAACCTCAAAATTATTACAAGGTTGTTCGTCAAAGACCATCCACCACCTATTCCAAAAAAGATTCTTCATCTACACATTGGTACACCAATGTATGGGAAACCTCTTTGCATTAAGAGGTAAGGACTCACCAGTTCTATGATCAACAAAAAGAGCACATATTTGTGCTTCACTTATGTTTTTATTTTTCATTGCATCATATGATAACCCATCAACATAATAAGTGTGACACCTATCCCTATAGTTTCTCCATTTTGTAATCTGACTCGAAACTACAGTGGCACCACTAGCCAATGTTTCTAGGCTAGTGGCAAGGAATAAATGATGTTCAAGCTTGGATGTTTTCAATCTATTAATTAGTCTAGTTAATTTAGCAGTGTTTTTCCCTAATTGATTAAGTAAATCCTCCAATGTAGTAGTAGTACGGTCTAAAGGAGGAGCTGGAGGTGTATCCTGAGGGTTTTGTTGTGGGTTTTATTATGGGTTTTGCTATGGGTTTTGAGTTACATCTTGTTGTGGTTCTAGATTTTTAGAATCTGATATTGGTAACAATTTTTTTTAAAAAAACTAATCAAAATCAATGAATTTAAATTGAAAACGTAAATAAAATTTATCAAATGTGTAAGAAAAACAAAAAAAATGCATAACTAGCCTCTTTCCATGGCATATGGGTGTGAAAAAATGGATCTTGTGCACGGTTTGGAAGGAAAAAAATGCTCAAACTTGCTCTCGGCCACACGATAAAATGATACAGTCGACAGTGAATTTTTTTTTTTATTAACAAGGACCGCATATGCAGTCCTTTAGGAACTAAAACCGCGTACGAGGTCCTAGTTCCTAAAGGACCGGGTACGCGGTTTTGTCCCTTTAGGCTCAAGCATAACAAACCTAACCGTGTATAGGGTATTTTGAAATTTTAAAACCGCGAACGCGATTGCTATTTTTCAATTTTTTTTGGTGTGTCCACTTTTTTGCACACCATCTTGGTACACACACCCAAAAGTGACATTTCTAAATTGAATTTTGAAATGATATAAACTGATCAAATGTAAAAATATTAATGAAATTTTTGTCTGTTATTTTTTAGTTTTTTTTTTTAAAATTGATATTTTTTTATAAATTCAAAGACAGATTTTTCATTGTTGAAAAATACAGAAAATTAGGGTTTCTAATTAGCATCACCAAAAAAAATGAAAACGAATTTTTTTTTTAATTTTCTTTTTCAAATAAAGAACATATAAATGCAGTGTTAAAAGAAAAAATAAAATTTGATGTATATTTTTCTCGTTATAATATTTTGAAGTCCAACAAAGCTAAATTTGACAGTTTTCATTCGGCTTCACCTTTTGACTACTAAATTTATCATTAACCAAAAAAAAATACCCTTTTTGTGAAGATTCTCTCATCTAGTGAAATTTTTTTTTTTAATTTTTTAAATTTCTAATCAACCTCTTTTTTAACTCAAATAAGCTACTCGCAATATTTAATTAATAAAAAATATTAAAAATAATTAAAATACTAAAAAAATCATATGACCAAATTTGTGACTTCGAGCTCTACAAAAGGGTATGTTTTGATTTTTGAAAAAAAAAGTATGTTTGATGTAAAATAGGCAGTGTTGATGACTTTTTTGACACCCCCACCAACAGTCAAGTAGCCAACGTGGACACTCACCACCTCTCATGAAAAGTAATGAGTTTGGAAAACTCACTACTGCAAGGTCTCTATAGTCGGGTCTCGATGGTGATGGGAAGCCCAATGGTTGATGTGGTTATACTTGTAAAGGGGCTTGCTGGTTAGAACTAAATCTCGCTGGTTATGGATAACTGCACTTCCTTTCTTTTTGTATTTTTATGGTTTAAGATTTGCTGGGAAATAAAATGTGAAGTGTAAAGGGAAATAAGAAAATAACAATAAAGATCAATATAATAACAACTTAATGAACTACTCAATTAGTTCCTTGCAATCCAAGCAATTATCAAATATTATCCAATTTAGCATTCAACAACGAACCTCCACAAAACCTGCAAAATCATCAATTTCGCAAATCTATGGAAACAAAATCATCAACAATATGGCCTATCACAATAATTCTCATACACCACTAACATGCTCAATATGATTCATAAAGTGATAGACAGAAAGATTAAACCATGTTGCTAACTCCAAATGATAGACGTTACCAGATTACACAAAACAATTTGGTATAATATGAATGTAGATCAGGCAGTCTACAAGCTGCTTCTCATATTAATCTCAATGAATGCATAACAAAAATAACTCAAACTTCTTAACAATCTGCAAAATATTCTAAAATCTCTAAGTAGGCCACAAATCATCAATTTGGGACCCTTACAAATGAATCCAACATCTCAATTTATAGAAGTTCTTTACCCTACTATGTAGGAAATAACCCTACCCTAAATTAAGAACTGAAACTAGGAGTCGCAGTTAACTTGCAAGTTTTTGCCTTGACACTCCACTTAACAAGTATGAAATGGGGACTGCATGAGCACTATGAAAACCTTGCTAGGTGAGCCACGTTTTCATAATCATGCTGAATTTCTCTCAAAATTGGAACTTGAGTAGGAGCTGCAGTTAAAAAATACAAGATTTAAGGATTTATATAAAAAAAGATTTACTATCTTTAGCAATTGTGTGCTTATCCTTTATTTCTTGATAAAATCTCTATAATCATCAACTATACATGCAACTGCTTGAATCGAAGGATCTGCTACATGTTTAACTCTAAATTTATACTTCTTCAAAACTTGATCTGCATGTGTTCTCCCCTCCTCTAACTCCACTGTGTGTGCCACCTCCTGACACTGAGTAATCAAATATGTGTACCTGTCCGTAAGGGTGACATCAAATTGGGTCGCGTGTCCTAGGTGTTGTCTCTCATATGCATCCCACTAATTCAAAACTTGTTGTTGGTCCATTATTCCTGTATCAGCTAATCTGAGGCCAAAAGGTCCTAGCATATTCTTTACAAAATTCTCATATGACAAAATTTCTCTAAGGAGAGGGTTCTGAATCTTAGTCATATCCTTGATATATTACTAAAACATTTCAATCTTCAGCTCCAAGATGTATACATAAGACTGTAAGTTTTTATAGCTGTCACCCCCTAAGAGGTCCTCCTTTATCACTATCTCTTTCCTTAGCCGCAATATCTTCTTCAAAATTTGGAATTGTTTGGTGAAAATGTTCGATTTTCATTCCCATTGTGTGGAATAAGAAGCCAAAGCTCCCCCTAGCTGTACCGCCTTACTATACATCCCCATAGTATCTTGCAAAAATAATCTTATTTTGGCCGTATTTACTTGGGCCCATGACTTGGCTGCAGTGGCCACCCGCCTCACCTCCATTAATGCTTTTACTTCTTCCTCTGGCAACGATGAGGTAGAAGGCAAGTCATCAGTTCTCCATGAGTCCAGGGGTTTACTCATTTCAATTAGCAACTGCTTATATTGTCTTATTTTTGCTTTGAGTTCCATGTTGGAAGTATGCTCCTTCTCTACACGTCCTTTGATGACGCTCGTGGCTAACTCCAAAGTGGCTAACTCCAAAGTATCTAGCTCCCCCCACTTGGTCTGTTTGCCCAAATTTATCTATGATATTTGGTATTTGGGAGAATCTTGTCCCTCGGCTTGAGATGGAACTGCCACATCTGCAATCACTTCACCGGAACTAGTTTTCAATAGGTGATGAACAGTTTTCAGCTTCTTAGCCTTTGGTGGCTCCTCGATGATTACTTGTTGTAGAGTGACCTTAGGGAGCTCTTCTTTTCTCTTTTTCTTCCCAAAGGTAAATTCCAGCCATTGCGGTATATCTTCATCCTTGTCACCTTGATGTGACACTATATCCACAGCTATAACATGAACCTCTACCTCCTCCTCTGCTCCACCTCTTACGTCTACTTCCGTTTGCCCGGGGTCTTGAGGTGGTATAACTTGACAAGCTAAATTGGTTTGGAGAGCTTGTTGCTTATGTAACTCTCCTAGTTTGCCAATCACCTCCTCATTAAATACCATTTCTTCATGACCTACCTCTATTTCCCCTTGCCCAACTGCTATATCCTTAAGGAGGTCTTCTTGATCTTGAGGGGTTAGCATTAGTCTTTCATTCAAGAGGTCCCCTACCTCATCCCCTTCTTGTTCACCTTCTAGCAGCCGTTGTTGCTTAGGATCCTCCTCCTCCTAATCCATATTAGACTCAATGTTTCTAACTTTTATTCCTTTAGTGGTAGACCTGAAGCCTTGCACTCTGGGCTATCTTGCGGATATATTGACTAGTGGTGGTGCAGGGGCACTAGTTCCACGAGCATTTGTGGCATCTGTTGAAGGTGGCTAAGCGAGTAACTCCTCAATAATTTTTTATATTTTCTTCTTGTTCTTGGGTACCCTCTCCTTCAGTGTTCCCTATAGCTGTCCTTGGTGGGAGAACTTTGGCAAGTGGTACCGCTCCCAATCCCTTGATCACTCCCAAGTCTGCAACCTTCTTTAATAATTCAGACTCCCTCATCTTTTCTTGGAGTTTCTTTAGTAAGTCCTCAATGCTTTCTTGAGGTTTGTCTTCTTCACCTAGATCGGTGGACATATTTTTCCTCAAAGCTAACCTTGTCTTTCGAGCGTACTCCTTATGGGCCCTTGACTGAGGTACCCCTGAAGTGGATTCCTTTAGTTTCACCTTTGAGATGCTAGGCCTTACCATCTGGTATAACCATTGCTTGGTCCTGTTGATGACCACTTGGGAGACAGTTTCCATATTTGTTTCTTCACTTGTAGACCATTTTATTGGGGAGAAGGGCCTTTTATCTATCCCTGATTTGCTATAACCTAGATCAAGTAAGTCGACATCATCCCTAAGGTCTTTAGGGAGGTTAGTCCCGATTCCGAAATCTCTTGCCTGTGGCACAAATAACCTGCTATAGTTCTTCTCCCTAACCTCGAAACTGTCTTGAAGGTTGGCCCAAAAGTCCTTCAATTTGGGTCTGTGCCCTTCATATGCCTTAGACATAGCTTGTTTAAGTTTCTCATAGGGATCATAGAACTCCCTAGCATGATCATACTCTTTCAAGTTCAAATCTTGAAGCTCTTGTTCTACTAAGTGTGCTACTTGTATTTTTGAACATGCAAAGTATCCAGTAGATATTGAGAAATCGATACCTTCTTTGTGTTTTGATGACAAAAGTGACTGGAGACCCACAAGTTGCCTCACATAATCTAGCAAAATTATCCTATCATTGCGGTATCAGGGCAGTAACATTGGGTTTCCTTTGAATCTATTAACCTTGATGTAAGTAGTGCATGGGTTTTGGATAAACTAGCATGCCCACTCTCGGATGATAGCCATATTCTGCATCTCCTATCAATTTGATTATTATTGGGAAGACGAAGATATCATTAACTCTTTTAAAATGAGTCTTTGCATTGGCTAGAGTGAGCTGAGCATTATACTCCAATATCTTCTTCTATCCTTCCTCTTCTCCCAATTGACCTTCTACTTGTAGCCCTATAAACTTTCCAGCTCTAGCAGCTGCCCAAATGACATATGACATGAAAAAGAAATTTTGAGTATGCTGAACTTCTTTCATCTGCTTACAAATATTGTCAGAGAGGATCTGCGGCCAATCAAAATATTGTTTTCCTATTAAAATAGTACTCATAAATTGGAACATCTAGGGATGAAAATTCTTGCAATCCGGCTTGCCAAAGGCCCTGCTAAGCATAATGATTAAGCCTCTTTGAGGCTAATTGAAGTCCGTCTTTAGGATCTTCATTGCCTTGAGTCTTGTCTTTCTTTCTTCTTCTAGCCAGTTTGTATTCATGTGCCTCTTACTAGCTGATATTTTATCATTCCATGCCTTTAAGGCCTCTTCTTCAGTTAACAAAAATACGTCCTCCCTGGTTGGGATTCCAAAGACGAACCCAAGCATATCTCGAGACAAGTCTATGTTTGTTTTTCCTTGTGCATCTGTGCATTTTCTAGTTTTCGAGCTATAAAATGGGGCAATGGTCATTATGAACTTTGGTGCCTATAATGACTGCGGGAAGACAATAGCTTCAAGTAGGCCGAACCTCTTGATTCTCCAGTGGAGGGCCTCTAGGCTAGGTTTTTCCAATTGAGCCTTGATATCTTCAATTTCTATATGGCCGATTTCAATATCTGTGACCCATCTGATTTGATCCTCTAGCTTTGAAACATAGACCTGTCCTTGATAATGGCATTTCATGGTGGCTGGGAGTTTATCAATTTCTTTGCCTCTTTTGATGGAGGATGAGTCCATCTAACCACTCAAACCTGCAAGCAGAACATAAATCCTCAGTTTTTGATAACAAGCATAAAAGTTGATTTACCTCAAGACTTCGGGGTCCCGGGATCCCGGGATAGGCATGAGTGAAGAAGGTCTAGAAACTATGGGGTTCTAGGCTTAGGCTAGTTGCAGAAGGAATCCCTGAACTTTGGGGGTCCGGGGTTCCAGGCTTATGCCTAAGTGGAAGACACCTAGAACTCTGGGGTTCCAGGGTTCCGGGTTGAGAGCTACCCGGAACTCCAGGGGTCTGGGGTTCTGGGGTTAAGTGAGGTGAGAGCCATCTAGAACTTTGGGGTTCTGGGGTTAGGTCAAAGAGCTGCCTGAGACTCTGGGGTCTTGGGCACAACAACCACCCAGAACTCCGGGGTTCCTGGGGCAACAAAAATCAACTACCCAGAACTCTGGGGTTCCAGGATTCTAGGTAGAAAAACTAGGGCACATGAGAACAAAGGCACGCCAAAAAAAAGAAACAAAAACCAACAACAAAATGAGGAGAAAAACTAAACTAAAAACCAACAACAAGGGCAAGAAAATTTACCAACCTAGTGAATCGAGATTCTCGAAAACGCCAAGGAAAGCTCAGAGGTCTGGAAGTTTGCGATTTGGAGCTAGGGAGGAGGAGCTCGAATGCACAAAATGAACTTTATAAGCACATCATCTCTATTTATATCTCTCCCAAGCCCGTCTGTATGAAAGCCTTAAACACAACCTCAAGACTCTGGGGTCCCGAGGTTCTAAGCTCGACAAAAGAAAAAGAACACCCCACCCTGGAACTTTGGGGGTCCGTGGTTCTAGAGCAAGAAAAAGGAGGCCCCACCTCAGGACTCTGGGACTCCAAAGTTCCAAGGCAAAAGATGCAAAAAACCTCAGGGCTCCAGGATCCCAGAGTTCCAAGGTCAAAATAAAAAGAACTAAGGGACCTCGGGACTCTGGGATTCCGGAGTTATGAGGTCGAAACCAAAGAAAACAAAGAGACCTCAGGACTCCGGGACTTTGGAGTTCCGAGGTCAAAGACCAAAAAGAACAAAGAGACCTCAGGACTCTGGAGTTCCAAGGTCAAAAGGCAAAAAGAAAGAAAGAAGAAAGAGGGGACCCAAATTTGACGCAAGGAGACTAAAGGGGAAATAAATATGCAAGGCATAATAAATGGCGAATATCTGGGAAAAATGACTATAGGTAATTTAGAACTTCAGAATCTCTGATTAACCTGACACCTAAGGCTATTATCAGTCAAAAGGATGTATAAGAGTAAAAGATGAGTGAAGTAATGAACAAACAACCAAGAAGAGATATAGACATGATTAACTCTTAAGTGTGTGTGTATGATTTGTTACTCCATCATTTCAATACTACTGATAATAAGAGGAAACTAGGTGCAAGCTACGTAGATGAAGTCATTAACTGTATTTCGTGCAAGGTCATCTTGGGCATAGCTCTGCTGCTAGTAAGGCATCTATAGCCCTGACAGAGATACCTCTGGTTCCCATCAAACACTGCTCCACTGCTAGCCAAGTGTCCATAGCCCCGGTGGAGGTTAATTGAAACACACATTTGAGTTGCTTAAGAGGATCATTTCTTTTCTCTCTCTCTCTCTCTCTTGGTTTTTTTTTTTTTTTTGAAAATATAATAGGATATAGAGAATGACTTCTTTCTTCAATAACCTTTTAAGCAAATTTCAAACATTGAAATTTAATAACTGGGTTGGGAGCCACGGTGGATAACATGAAATGCCTTGACTTTGGATTTTTCACTTGAAAACAGTTTATCTAATATCTTACAAAAATATTTGACGTATCTTAATGTGATGTTAGTGCTGAGTTTATCAAGCTAGCCTTTTCCAATTGAAATTCAAAACTCAAATCATATGTGAATGATTATATACCACTTTGAACGAGTATAGACAAAAGTTTCAAAATTAACCAAATGACAATGAAGTCGTAAATAGCAGAGAGTCGAAGTCTCTTAGAAATTCGCAAGATGTTATGCAAAGGATACCTTCCTTTTAGAATCATTGGGAACAAAATATGTATATCCCGACTCAACAAACAAAATGAACAAACAAACAAAAACAAAAGGGGAAACACACAACAAGGCCAAAAAAAACATGAAGCACAACAAAAAGAAAACAACTAACTACTATATACAACAAGTCAAGCTTCATTGAGGATTTAATCAAAGTAATGCTTAAGGAACTGACCATTGACAAGCAATGGTACCAGTTCTCCAGTCAAAGAGCTTAACCTAAAATTTCAGCTATTTGGTAAGGACCTAACCACAATCTTTCAAACTTGTGATGATCACCTTTCTTCTCCTTGGCCTTGTCCTATAACAGGGCTAGGTCAAAGATCCAAAAAGATTTCACCTTGGCCCTTTTATCAAACCATCACTTAACAATGACTTGGTGCTTGGCAAAGTGTTGTAGAGTATTGATCCTTTTTTCATCGAGTCTTAATAAATTTAAGAGGCGAACCTCTACCCGATGCTCAATGTCAAGTTCCTTCATTAATTGGAGGACCGATATTTGCAAGTTGATTGGGAAGACAGGGGTCTGGCTATAGACAAGGTAATATGGAGAAGTTACCAAGGCAGATTTTACTCTAGTTCGATCAGCCCATAAGGCATATCTCAATTGATTATGCCAATCCCTGGGGTTTTTCTCAAGTAACTTCTTGATGACATCTAGGATGTTCTTGTTCGTAGATTCAACTACTTCATTACCTTGTGGGTAATAGTTGGATGAAAGTTATAATATCACTTTATATTCGTATGACCATTGTATCAACTGTGTAGAAGTAAAAGCATGACCATTGTCACATACCAGAGTGAACGGCATACCAAACCTGGTGACGATATGCTCTTCAATAAATTTCAAGACCACCTTAGCAGTAGCATTCCGACATGCAATGGCTTCTATCCACCAAGTGCAATAATCCATCGCAGTAAGAATAAACTTATGTCCTATAGACGAGTTAGGATTAATAACACCTACAAAATCTAGTGCCCAGTGAGCAAAAGGTCTTACCTTGAACACTAGTTGGAGAGGCATAGTGAAATTTCTTTCTCTGGAGGCTACAATTTGGCACATATGGCAGTGACGAACATGCTCATGAGTATCTTTAAATATGCTAGGCCAATAATATCTAGCCTTCAAGATTTGATGTGCACTCGCATCCACTGACCCATGACCAGTACCATATTTCCCGTGAAATTCCTCAATCATATTATTGGATTCTTGATGATCAAGGCACCGAAGGTAGATACCTTCATAATTTTTGCTATAGAGTGTCGAATCCTTGATCATATTATTAGCACTTTTGAGCCTTAATGTTCATCTTTGTGTGGTTGTCAACCCCATAGGACACCTATTATTCAACAATATAAATACCAAATCCGTGTACCAGGCGTCCTGAGTGAATGACTTCAGCGTATACTATTGGCACTAGGTTTGAGGGATGTCCATCGCGATGGCCTTAGAAAATCCTTGGGCTTGGACCAACTTCATTGGATGCATCTCTAAGTCAAATTCTTGCAATATTGCTATCCATTTCCCTCAATGTTCTCCCAGTTCGAACTACATGAGTAGTGACTTCACTGCTTGGTCAGGGACAATTGCATAAATTTTACTCCTTAGGATGTAATGTCTAAACTTCTTGACTGCTCTTACCAATGCTAATGCCTATTTTTCAAGAGCAGAATATCTAACCTCAACACTTTTGAAAGGATAGCTCATAAATGCAATAGGCTTCTCGTCCCCTGCTTGCCTCCATGTCAAAACAACTGCTCCTAAGTGTAGTGAAGCAAAGGAATATATGTAAAATGACAGCACGTAATCAGGTCTAGTTAGCACAGGAGCTTCAGTGATGGATTTCTCGATCTGGGCAAAAGCCTTTTTTGCTTTAGTTGTCCATTTGACCTTAGCATCCTTCTTCATCAATTCATTCAATGGCTTGACTATTTCTGCAAACCCAGTAATAAACTTTCTAACAAAATTGATCTTCCCAAAGAAAGATCTCATCTCCTTTTTACTGTCGGGCATTTGTAACTTCAATAATGCTTCTACCACTCCAAACACACATTTCTTGGGGTTAAGGGAAATCCCATATCTCTGACATCTGTCCAATACCTTTTGGAGGTGGTCTGGGTGATCTTCTCTGACCTTGGAAAATATCATCAAATTGTCCATATAGATAATAATGCATTTTCCAATCAGTTCCTTGAAAGCTATATCCATCACTTATTGGAAGGTTGCCCCAACATTAATCAACCCGAATGGCATTCTTTTGTATGCATATGTTCCCCACTTTGTCGTAAACGTTGTCTTCATATGATCCTCATAGTTCACCAATACCTGGTTATATCCTGAATAACCATCTAAAAATGACATCATTTGTGAACCATTTACTATTTGTAATACTTCATCCAAAGAAGGGAGTGGGTAATTATCTTTCTTGGAGGCTTTGTTGAGATTGCGAAAGTCCATGCAAAGCTGTATCTCTCCATTCTTTTACCACACTGGTACCAAATTAGCAACCCAAGTAGAATGTCATACCAGAAAGATAATCTTAGCGGAAAGTAACTTTTGTACTTCCTTGAAAATCAAGGGTTCTATTAGTGCATTGACTGGACGTTGTTTTTGCCAGAATGGCTTTATGTTAGGTTTTAGGGGAATCTCATGGGTGATAATCATTGTATCAAATGTCTTTAAATCTCCATACCCTCATGCTATTACATCAATGAACTCTTTCAAGATTTGTATAAGTTTTTCTCTTTCATTTTGAGTGTAAATCTTCCCAATATAGACAATCCTCTCTTGTCCTTCTGGACCAATATTATGGGGCTCATACTTCCCAGCATCTGAATCTGTTGTTAGTCTATCCTTTACACTGGGGTCTGAATCAAAAAGTTTCTCTAAGGTGACCATCCCTTTAGGAATAGCATTAGTTGGTAAATCCAAAACATCAACATTACCTTCGATATTAAGATCATCCAATTTGTCTTCCTCATCAATAATTTGATCTTCAAAAGCCCTTGAATTGGAAATAAAGGCTAGAATGTGGGCATCATCTCGAAAGACTTGGAAGTGTTTAATATTATTAGGTACAACAAGTATAGAGATTAATTCCACAAAGAACTTCTTTAAAGAATATTGGCTTACTGGTTCTAATGTATTGGCAGCTACAACCAGTGCATCAGGTATTCTGTTGACTTTCCTAGATACCAGTTGAATATCGAAAGCATCAAAATCCTCAATCAGATCCCACACTCTATTCTGATACGCTGCTAACCTTTTATCGTGGTACACATATTAGCTTTGTACTTGTTTAACCAATAACTCAGAATCTCCTTGCACCTTCAAACACTTTACCCCCTTCTTATGAGAAAAAAGTAATCCTCTAACTAAGGGCTCGTACTCCATCATGTTATTAGTACAAGGGAATTGGAGTCGGTAAGAAGCTAAAAGGGTTTTCCCTTTTGGTTTGGTTAACTCTACGCTTGCTCCACTACCTTGCTTGGATCTTGACCCATCAAAATTTAAAAACCATATTTCATCTTTTGGTCTCTTTACATTTTTCACCTTTGGGTCAATGATCAGGTTAGCTTCAGGAGGGGATTACTGCTTCTCAAACTTGAGGCCTTGTGACAATTGAGGTTGTTCAATTTCTGGTTGCATAAATGCTTCAGTAGTGTTAGGAATAACCTATTCCAAGTGAGGTTCAAGTTTGGATTGTGTTTCTTCTTTCTCTTGCTCAAAAGGAATATCATCCTCCTCACTTTTAACAATCGCAAGTGCAAGAATCTCTTGGATGCATTCTTTAGGTAAGGTAGTCTTACTTATAGGATCCATTGTTTGGGGCTCTAATTTTTTACAAGTTATACCTTGAACTTCTTCGATATTGATGGTATGATCATCTGCTTCATATGCAAATGGACTCATCAGCCTCGTAATCTCATTCTGACATGGGATACATGAAATTTCTGAGTTCTCCTCGTGATATATCCGACACCATTTTGGAAGTAGCAAATACTGTATCTTCATAGTGTTTCCTAATAAACACATTCCTTATTATACTATTGTAGCGAACTTTTTGACCCGCCTTCTATATGCGGTCTTGTCTGCTTGAAATAATTGAAGAGGAGTTGGTGCGGAGAAAGTAAGAATCTCATTGACTCTATAAACTCCTGGAATCACTTTAGCAAACGCCATTTCATTGGGAGCACCATAATCGGTGACTAATTTCTTCAATTTAGTCTCACTATCAATTCGGATCTAGTTACTTACCCCCTTCCATGGAAGCCATAAGTATGTAAAACAAGTTGAGAAATATACTCCCAATGTCTTGAACCAATCCCTACTAAGGAGCATCCCATATACGTCTAGAATATCCACCACTTGAATGTCAATATAACGAGATATTCGGGAATCAGCTCCTAACTGGATGTATACATCTTTCAATTCTCTGATGACATTAACCTCTGTTTTGTCTAGTTGCACCACTTTACTATTTGCACATACTGGTTGAAGTCCGAGCTACTGACATATAGAGTAGGGAATTATGTTTCCTGAAGAACCTGAATCTACCAAACAATTATGTAAATTGTTCCCACATATCCTCAAACTCAGTAAAAATGGTGGATTTTCTATTGCATCACTATTGACGTTGGCATTGACTTCATTAAAGTCTTCCATCTTAACCTCATTGCTCTATGATTCTAATAATTCCAACTTTCTAAGGAGAGCCCTCTTCTATTTAGGGCAATATCTCAATACTTCCATTAAGGATATAGTGGTGGCAATCCTTTCCATCTCCTTAGTAACGTCAAATGATCCTTTCAGAATATAATCTTGCCCTTGACCTTTTCTAGGGCATGTTCCTTGGAAAGCCTAAGGAGGATGAGGATTATTGCTTGCATTAGTCCTAGGAGGTACAAACCCACCCATTGAAGGAGGTGGCTCTATTAATGGAGCTTTTCCTTGACTCCTAAGGTTGTAATTGTTCCTAGTCTGAAAGGCCTGAGCATCGTAGACACATGGTTCACCTTTAGCTTCAGCCTGAAATTCTCTCCACAAGAAAGTATCGACCATCATGGTAGTATCAACCTTATCAGGTTCATCATTAGAAAAATCTTTGAGATAAGAGTTATATTGAGAAATTCTTATGATTTTCTCAAACTAAGCATAATTAACCTGAGAATGCGCAGCTGTGTCATGCAACCTACACCAATTTGTTAGCAAATTTATATTGGCAAGGTTAACACTTTGTGTGTTGTTTGGGTTATCTTGTGCGTTCGGGTGATCATGGTTCACCCCACCATTATTCGGACCCGTATTCCACTGCCTATTATAAGGTTTGTTGTTGTACCTTTGATTTTGGTTCTGGTTATTGTAGTTTCACTGATTATTATATGGTTGGGATTGATTATACCCTCCTAGAGGATTAATCTTTAGCTAGCTCAAGTCTGAAGTAACCTGTGAGATCATTTTCTTTAAGGCTTCTACTTTAGCAGATATATGAGATCCTTGATTCTCAGGCATTGGTTCGCTGAATTAATTTTGTCAAATTGTTGATTTCTAACTTGCGCTTGACCAACATATTGTGTTTGAGTGGGGGTAGTATTGGTACCATTTTTCCAAGTAGATGCTTGAGCAGCAAACTGCTGACTCGCCTAAGGTTGGGGTGCATAGATTGGCATGAGGTTCATCATTGGGGCACCTATAGGTAGAGACGAGGGTACACCTAGGAGTTGATTGTAGTTTCCTTGATTCACCCCTATAGGTAAATTATATCTGATCCCTTTCGGGGTTTGATTCAACTCATGATTCATGCTAATTGCTAATGTGAAGACTTTTGCCAAGGTGTCCCTTTGATCTTGAGGAACACTCTTCTTAATAAGGATAGCAGTCCAAGGTTCAATAGCTCTTAGATATGAGTCGATAGCTATGTTAGGCACTACCTGGTAAGGGGCTTGTAGCCTCTTGAATGCCCTTTGGAAGCTAGTATTAAAAGTCATTAATGTCTCATTTGGCGATTTCTTGAGAGAAGTGAACTGGTGGTATAGTGTCTCGGGGTCTATGTACACTCAAAATTGATCAATGAAGGCCTTCTCCAAGAGGTCCCAACCTATGATGGAGTTTGTAGGTAAGGTTAAGTACCAATTGTATTCATTCTCCCCATGTGAATATGGGAAGAGTCTACATACTACATCTTGGTGTTCAATATGATTATGAACAACCGCATCTTTGAATGCTTCAATATGTTCATCAGCCGCTTGTCCCCCTAAATAGTAAAATTTGCTGCAAAATTTATCCAGGTTTCTAGGTAGGTCATGTATACCCCCTGGTATGGTTCCTAGTGGTGTGGTGTCTTGGTTGAAGTAGGCCATTGAAGGTGGTGACGGTGGACGTTGAGTCACAAAAGGTGCTGCGATAGGCTGAGGACTATGAATTAGTTGATCTCCTATGTTGAGTATGGATGACTGTACTGGTGAAGCTATTGAGGGTTGTTTCTTAGCTTTGTTCTTCTTTCTCCTAGTGGCTAGTCCTAATTCTACTAAGTCAGATGGTGAAGAACCACTCCTAAGGACCCGATGGAATCTCTCTCGAGAGAAGAATGATATACGATCCAGCTTAGTACATCAATTTTCTGGTTGAGGAGGTGGTTGTGGATTTTCTTATGGGTTCACCTGAGGATTAAGCTGTCTTTGTGCCTCTACTTCTATATGTATAGCCTTTTGTCTCTCGTTGTCCAAGACTTGTTGTGCTTGTAACCAATCATTGTAATTTCTTGTACTGTCCCAAGCAAAGTCGTATAGCTGGGTAAGAATGTTGTCATGCTCATTGTTGAGGTTAGTTTGGGTAAAGGGTATCAATCCATCTCCTAGGAGTACCATATGTGGTTCACCAATGAGGGGATTAGTCTTTCCCTCCTTCTAGCACCAGTTTGACACCCCCGTCACCACCTCTCCTGAAAAGTAACAAGTTTGGAAAACTCACTACTCCAAGGTCTCTATAGTCGGGTCTCGACAATGATGGGCAGCCCAATGGTTGATGTGGTTATACTTGTAAACGGGCTTGCTCGTTAGAACTAAATCTTGCTGGTTATGGATAACTACACTTCCTTTCTTTTTGTATTTTTATGGTTTAAGATTCTTTGGGAAATAAAATGCAAAGCGCAAAGGGAAAAAAGAAAATAACAATAAAGACCAATATAATAACAACTTAATGAACTACTCAATTAGTTCCCTGCAATCCAAGCAATTATCAAATATTATCCATGTTAGCATTCAACAACGGACCTCCAGAAAACCTGCAAAATCATTAATTTTGCAAATCTATGGAAATAAAATCATCAACAATATGGCCTATCACAATAATTCTCATACACCACTGACGTGCACAATATAATTCATAAAGTGATAGACAAAAATATTAAACCACGTTGCTAACTCCAAATAATAGATGTTACTAGATTACACAAAACAATTTGGTAGAATATGAGTGTAGATCAGGTAATCTACAAGCTGCTCCTCATATTAATCTCAATGAATATAGAACAAAAATAACTCAAACTTCTTAGCAATCTGCAAAATTTTCTAAAATCTCTAAGTAGGCCATAAATCATCAATTTGGGACCCTTACAAATGAATCCAACTTCTCAATTTATAGAAGTTCTTTACCCTACTATCTAGGAAAATAACCCTACCCTAAATTAAGAACCGAAACTAGGAGTCACAGTTAACTTGCAAGTTTCTGCCTTGACACTCAACTTAAAAAGTACGAAATGGGGACTGCATGAGCACTACAAAAATCCTGCTAGGTGAGCCAAGTTTTCGTAATCATGCAGAATTTATTTCAAAATTGGAACTCGAGTAGGAGCCGTAGTTAAAAAATACAAGATTTAAGGATTTATATAAAAAAAGCTTTGCTATCTTTAGTAATTGTGTGCTTATCCTTTACTTCTTGATAAAAGCTCTATAATTATCAACTATATATGCAACTTCTTGAACTAGAGGATCTGCTTCATGCTTGACTCTAAATTTATACTTCTTCAAAACTTCATCTGCATGTGTTCTCCCCTCCTCTAACTCCTTCACTGTGTGTGCCACCTCCTGACACTGAGTAATTATATATGTGTACTTGTCCATAAGGGTGACATCAAACTAGGTCGCAAGTCCTAGGTGCTATGCCTTATATGCATCCCACTGATTCAAAACTTGTTGCTAGTCCATTATTCTTGTATCAGCTAATCTGAGGCCAAAAGGTCCTAGCATATTCTTTACAAAATTCTCATATGACAAAATTTCTCTGAGAGGGTCCCAAATCTCGGTCATATCCCTGATATATTGCTATAACATTTCAATCTTCAGCTCCAAGATGTATACATAAGATTGTAAGTTTTTATAGCTGTCACCCCCTAAGAGGTCCTTCTTTATCACCATCTCTTCCACTAGCCACAATATCTTCTTCAAAACATGGAATTGTTTGGTGAAAATGTTTGACTTTCATTCCCATTGTGTGGAATAAGAAGCCAAAGCTTTGCCTACCTGTACCACCTTACTATACATCCCCATAGTATCTTGCAAAATAATCTTATTTTGGTTGTATTTACTTGGGCCCATGACATGGGTGCAGTGGCCACCTGCCTCACCTCCATTAACACTTTTACTTCTTCCTCTGGCAGCAATGAGGTAGAAGGCAAGTCATCATTTCTACATGAGTCCAGGGGTTTGTTCATTTCAATTAGCAACTACTAATATTGTCCTAGTTGTGCTTTGAGTTCTACGTTGGAAGTATGCTCCTTCTCTACACATCCTCTAACGACGCTCGTGGCTAACTCCAAAGTATCTAGCTACCCCCACTTGGTTTGTTTGCCCAAATTTATCTGTGATATTTGGTATTTGGGAGAAGCTTGTCCCTCGGCCTAAGATAGAACTGCCACATCTACAATCACTTCACCGAAACTAGTTTTTGATAGGTGATGAACAATTTTTAACTGCTAAGCCTTTGGTGGCTCCTCAGTGATTACTTGTGGTAGAGTGACCTTAGGGAGCTCTGCTTTTCTCTTTTTCTTCCCAAAGGTAAATTCCAGCCAGTGGTATATCTTCATCCTTTTCACCATGATGTGACACTATATTCATAGTTATAACATGAACGTCTGCCTACTCCTCTTCTCTGCCTCTTACATCTGCTTCCGTTTGCTCTGGATCTTGAGGTGGTATGACTTGACGAGCTAAATTGGTTTGGAGAGCTTGTTCCTTATGTAACTCTCCTAGTTTGCCACTGACCTCCTCATTAAATTCTATTTTTTCATGACTTGCCTCTATTTCCCCTTGCCCGGCTGCTATATCCTTAAGAAGGTTTTCTTGATCTTAAGAGGTTAGCACTAGTCTTTCCTTCAAGAGGTATCCTACCTCATCCCCTTCTTGTTTGCCTTCTAGCAGTCATTGTTGCTCAAGATTCTCTTCCTCCTGATCCAAATCAGACTCAATGTTTCTAACTTTTATTCCTTCAGTGGTAGAGTTGAAGCCTTGCACTCCAAACTTCCCTACAGATATATTGACTAGTGGTGGTGCAGGGGCACTGGTGCCTAGAGCATTTGTGGCATCTATTGAAGGTGGCTGAGCGGGTATCTCCTCAGTAATTTCTATACTTTCTTCTTGTTCCTGGGTAGCCTCTCCTTTAGTGTTCCCTATAGCCATCCTCAGTGGGAGAACTTTGGCAAGTGGTACCGCTCCCAATCCATTGGTCACTCCCAGGTTCGCAACCTTCTTTAATAATTCAGACTCCCTCATCTTTTCTTAGAGTTTCTTTAGTAAGTCTTCAGTGCTTTCTTGAGGTTTGTCTTCTTCACCTGGATCAGTGGACATATTTTGCCTTGAGGCTGACCTTGTCTTTCAAGCATACTCCTTATGGCCCCTTGATTGAGGTACCCCTGAAGTGGATTCCTTCTATTTCACCTTTGAGATGCTGGGCCTTACCCTTTGTTATAACCATTGCTTGGTCCTATTGATGACCACTTGGGAGACATTTTCCATATTTGTGTCTTCACTTGTAGACCATTTTATTTTGGAGAGGTGCCTTTTATCTATGTCTGATTCCCTATAATCTGGATCAAGTAAGTCTCCATCACCCCTAAGGTCTTTAGGGAGGTTAGTCTCGATTCCGAAATCTCTTACTTGTGGCACAAATAACTTGATATAGTTCTTCTCCCTAACCTCAAAACTATCTTGAAGGTTGGCCCAAAAGTCCTCCAAGCTAGGCCTGTTCCCCTCATATGCCTTAGGCATAGCTTGTTTAAGTGTCTCGTAGGGATCATAGAACTCCCTAGCATGATCATACTCTTTCAAGTTCAAATCTTAAAGCTCTTGTTCTCCTAATTTCGCTACTTGTATTTTGGAACATGCAAAGTATCCAATAGATACTGAGAAATCAATACCTACTTTGTGTTTTGATGACAAAAGTGACTGGAGGCCCACAAGATGCCTCACATACTCTAGCAAAATTATCCTATCATTGAAATATCGGGGCAGCAACATTGGGTTTCCTATGAATCTGCTAAACCTGATGTAAGTAGAGCATGGGTTTTGGATAAACCAACATGCCCACTCTTAGATGATAGCCATGGCCTTCGGGCTAATCTAATATTCTACATTTCCTGTCAATTTGATTATTATTGGGAAGACGAAGGTATCATTAACTCTTTTAAAATGAGTCTTTGCATTGGCTAGAGTGAGCTGAGCATAATACTCCCATATCTTCTTCTGTCCTTCCTCTTCTCCCAATTGACCTTCTACTTGTAGCCCTGGAAACTTTCCAGCTCTAGCGGCTACCCAGATGACATATGATGTGAAAAAGAACTTTTGAGTATGCTGAACTTCTTTCATCTACTTACAGATATTGTCATAGAGGATCTGCGACCAATCAAAGTATTGTTTTCCTATTAAAATAGTGCTCATGAATTGGAACATCCAAGGATGAAAATGCTTGTAATTTGGCTTGCCAAAGGCCCCATTGAGCATAATGATTAAGTCTTTTTGAGGCTCTTTGAAGTCCGCCCTTAGGATCTTCGTTGCCTTTAGTCTTGTCTTTCTTTCTTCTTTTAACCAGTTTGTATTCATGTGCCTCTTGCTAGCTGATATTTTGTCATTGCATGCCTTTAAGGCCTCTTCTTCGGTTAACAAAAATACGTCCTCCCTGGTTGGGATTCCAAAGACGAACCCAAGCATATCTGGAGACAAGTCTATGACTGTTTTTCCTTGTGCATCTGTGCACTTTCTAGTTTCTAGGGTATAAAATGGGACAATGGTCATTATGAACTCTGATGCCTGTAATGGCTATGGGAAGATAGTAGCTTTAGCTAGGCCAGACCTCTTGATTCTCCAGTGGAGGGCCTCCAGACTAGGTTTGTCCAATTGAGCCTTGATATCTTCAATTTCTATATGGCCGATTTCAGTATCCATGAACCATCTGATTTGATCCTCTAGCTTTGAAACATAGACCTATCCTTGATAATGGTATTTCATGGTGGTTGAGAGTCTATCAATTTCTTTTCCTCTTTTGCTAGAGGATGTGTCCTTCTAACCACTCGAACTTTCAAGCAAAACACAAATCCTCAGTTTTTGATAACAAGCATAAATTTGATTTACCTCGGGACTTCGGGGTCCTAGGATCCTGGGATAGGCATAAGTGAAGAAGGTCTGGAACTCCAGGGTTCCGGGCTAAGGTTGGGTGCAAAAGGAATAGTGGAACTCTGGGGGTTCAAGGTTCCAAGCTTATACCTAAGTGGAAGACACCTGGAACTCTGGGGTTCTAAGGTTCTGAGATTCCGGGTAGAAAAAGTAGGGCACGCGAAAACAGAGGCATGCCAAAAAAAAAAAAAAAAAGACGAGGAGAAAAAATAAACTAAAAACCAACAACAAGGGCAAGAAAATTCACCAACCTGGTGAATCAAGATTCCTGAAAAAGCCAAGGAAAGCTCGGAGGTCCAGAAGTTTGTGACTTGGAGCTAGGGAGGAGGAGCTCGAATGCACAAAATGAACTTTATAAGTCCATCATCTCTATTTATAGCTCTCCCAAGCCCGTTCGTATGAAATCCTTAAACACGACCTTGGGACTTCGGGGTCCTGAGGTTTCAAGCTTGACAAAAGAAAAAGAACACCCCACCCCGGAACTCCGGGGGTCTGGGGTTCCGGAGCAAGAAAAAGGAGGCCCCACCTTGGGACTTCGAGACTCAGGAGTTTTGAGGTAGAAGACGCAAAAAAACCTCGGGGCTCCGAGATCCTGGAATTCCAAGGTAAAAAAAAAAGCAACAAAGGGACCTCGGGACTCCAGGACTCCGGAGTTACAATGTCAAAACCAAAGAAAACAAAGAGACCTCAGGACTCCGGGACTTCGGAATTCTGAGGTCAAAGACCAAAAAGAACAAAGAGACCTTGGGACTCCGGAGTTCCGAGGTCAAAAAGGTAGAAAGAAAGAAAGAAGAAAGAGAGGACCCAAATTCGATGCAAGGAGACTAAAGGGGAAATAGATATGCAAGGCATAACATACAGAAGTTCAAATTTGTCCAAATGCAGAGTTTTGTGGCATTTTGTGCCACATCATCTAACACATCGGCGAGTCCGATCGGACTTGGTCTGGCTAGAATCAGTTAGTCCGACCATACTCAGTCCAACCAAACCGCTTCGCGCCATAGTCGGTCCCCCACCCAACCAAGGGACAAAAAACTTTTTTTGATGTTTTTTTTGTCTTATTTAGAAAATCAATCAGGTTATCGAGGTTAATTTGAAGGCCATTCGGACGTGCTTTTGTTGATGAAGTTTAAAAAGTATTTTTTATTTAATTTAATATTTTTTTGTTAATTTTAATTTATTAATAAAAATTAAATTTTAATATTTATACTATGCGTGTTATTTGATATAAAAATATTAAATTGGATAATATTGACAATATTGAGTTTTTACCCATTTTTTCTTTTAAATAATGTTAGAAAATTTGTTTACATGTCTATTTGTTTTTCCTTTCTAGTTTAATTAGGCTCACATCTTTATTTCATTTTGGGGTTAATTAACTTGTTTAAAGTGTCTTGTTCCTTTGTCATGCTTTTTGTTTAGATAGAACCCTAAAGATGTTAACAAAAGTATCTGAAGTCACATCTTCTTCCATTGGGCATTGGGTATAAGAGAAATTGTTATCATCTTCTTTTTAGGTAGAAGGGCCTGCCCTCCTCAGAAACCCATATGGTCGGGTGAGAGGGGAATGACCCAAGCGGTCCTTGTTGGGAAAATGGTGTTGTACACCTTCCATAATAATGTTTCATTGTTGTATTATTTTATTATTGTGTGAGGTGGACATGAAATTTTATTGTAATATCACATTGTATTGTTGCACCTATGAGCACCTAGATGGATATGCAACATATAGATATTCCCTTAGAATATATTTTTGTAACCACTTGATGAGTTGTATTGACACATTGGTATTATTATATTGTATTTATTTAATATTGGGGAATGTAATTGTGATGAAGTACCCAATATTATATGTGGGTCAAGGGTAGGTAGGAAAAATATTATATTTTATAGTCACGTGGTTTTGGGCACATGGTTTTGATATAATACCACTTGGTGGTTTTATGGGAGCTTGTGTTTATAAAAGAAACCACAAGGGTAGTTGTTTGGGTTGGTTCATTAGTTAGGTTAGCATTTGTGGATGTTGGAAGCATGGCAATGGATGTGTGGACTCATGCTTGTTCACATGGAGTGCTTGTTGATGGCTTGTTATGGCTGGGTTTCAGAAGCTTTCCATAGTTATATTGTAATGGATGCATTGTTGATAATACATGGTGGATGATTCTTTTGGAGGCTGGGTTTTTCCCTCATGAGGGTTTTCCCAAGGTATATCTCATGTCACATTTTCATGGGTATGTTGTCTATTCTTTGCATATGAATTCTAAGTGTTGATTTGATTAAGATGTAAATTGGGTTATGTGGAAATTGTCATAAAGTTGGCTGCAAGTTTCCTTTCAAGTGGTATCAGAGCTATTGGTTTAATGGTGTTTATAACCCTGGGTTGAATCCATGAATGCATGTATTAATGAATGACAAGACAAGACATGAGGGTTTTTTGTAGGTTGTGGGTTGCAGATTTGTGGGCATTTGTTGCAGATCTGGTGTTATAAAAAATTGTTTCAAAGTATGTTTCTATTGATTTGCATTTTCGGGGTTTTGGGCATGGAGTTTCATATTTGGCCCCGTGGGAAAAAACGGATCCCATGGTTGTGATCAGAGAGGCCAGGAGACAAATATTGATATATAACTTGCCCTATTTTGGTGATAGAGGAATGAGTTTGAATTTTTTTTAGATAGTACGCCTGTATTGCCTACGCAGTGGTTGTCGTCAGGAAATTTTAAAAAGAAGAATTCCTACTAAAAAAATTTGAATGCCTTTTTTGATAAATTAAATTGAAAAAAAAAGGTGAAACAAAATATATATATATATATATATATATTCGGGTGGGGGTGGGGGGAGATGTTCCCAACCCCGTACCTCACTGCAGTGGGCAATGGAGGTACCACCCATTCTCTGCAGACAGTGGTGGTACTGCCACTACGTGTGGGTAGTGGGCGGTACCCCCATTATCCATAGACAGTGGGCAGTACTCCCACTATCCGCGTTAGTAGTAGTGGGGACCACCAACCCCGTGGGGTGTGGGCTTCATCCCCACAACGTGGGCTATAAAACAAAAAAATTCCACCCTATTATAAAATTAAAATTAAATTTATTTTTTTGAAGTTTTTAAATAAAAACTTTTTAATGGCTGCCATTAATAAATTTATATGCCATGCGATTTTATGTGTTGGGTCTTAATTGGTGGGGGGGGGGGGGGGGGGGGGGGGGCAGTCAGTGGGTCTCACCCAGGTTATGGAAAAATTATTTATTTGGCACATTGGAGAAAATTGTAAAAATTTCTTTTATGGCATATTGGCAAATTATTTTGGAGTCCAGGCTTGCATTTTTAGCCTAATTGGTTGTTTTTCTTTCACGGAGCATATCTTGGGCATATGATGTCAAATTTTTGACTTCTTATAGTAGTTGGAAATTTGATTCAATGTACTTCATGATTATATGATTAGTTTTTCCTTTTTTTTGTTTGGGTAGTGAAATGTTAGCTAGAAGTTAGAGTTACCTTTAGGGCTTTGAGAGGTCATAATTTGACTATATGGAGTCAGATTTTGGACTTCGAATAGTCGATGGAAAGATCTTGGAGAGGACAACACTTTGGTTAGGTTTGGAGCAGAATTGACATAATTTATATTATGATATTTTTACTTGAGTTGATTATGGTTCCTTTTGATTGTGGTGACATTATGAGTTTATGGCATGTTACATATTGGAGATTTTGATTTGATGTCATTGTATGCTCAGCATTGTATCTTCATTCCTCACATGTTGACATGGTTATTAGTTTTGGTTTGAGTATGTATGTTGCATTGTTGGGTCTACAAGTTGTGCAGTGTTGTAGGTAGTCTATACTTACATGATTGCATTTATGGCTTGGATATGTGTTGTCTATGCCCATAGACCTTTCATTGTTGATGCATATTCAGATTGGTGGCTTGGTTTAGTCACATGGTTTGCTGATTTGGTTTTCATGTTGAGGAGGAGAGATATTGTTACCAGGTACAGTCATGATGGGGGACCTAAATGGTTGACTATGTGATGTTGATAGGTTGGACACATTGAGAGTGAGATGCTTGTTTCATGGATGTGGTCATGATGCCATGGTTGTTCCTTGTGTTTAGGGACTTTGGCATGACATGGTTGGATTTGTAGGTGCTATTATTGATGATGATTTGATATGAATTCCTAATTGGTTATGGCGGTATATCTTCTTGGTTGAGTATCATGGTTACTTTGAATTTTGGGAGCTCATGATGTGCACTTTGAGTTCTTTGATTGTTAGATGGCTTTGGTTGATTCTCATGGTTAGAGGATGGTTTTATCAGGATGCCATGGATAGCTTGGATACACATTGAGTGGGATCTTTTGACAGTGATGATATGGTGGTGTCGGATTTGATCCTAATTATTTGTTGGTGGTCTTGCATCTTCTTGGTTTGGAGTTCATGGTTTACTTGATGTTATTGACATTTCAGTTGTATGTGTAGACATGGATGATCTTCTTTTAGGAGATGGGTATCACGATGCTATGGAGAGCTTGGTATCATGGTTTAGTGAGAGCTTGTAGTAGTGATGTATATTCACCATTGGATGGTGCATGATCTTCTTAGTGTGCAGATGTTTAGAGGATGTCTTAGATTCTGTTGCTGCAAAAGGATCTTTCGCATTTGCGGGTACACTTGTAGGAGATGGCGATCTTCAAGATATTTGAGGATGTTTACATCTTGAGGGATCAAGGAGTCCTTGGTTGAGGTGTGGTTTATGCTTTAATTTGACATTTTATCCTTGCTTGATAGGATGGTTGATATTATGTCATGGTGCACTCTTGATACTAGTTTGGAGTTTTGGCATGATATGTTTATTTTATATGTTCATATGGAGCATGTTTTCTCTTTGGAGGAGATGGTTAGATCATGTTGTCATGTTTATGTTCTTGATTCTACAGTTGGATCTTTGACATTGATCTTGTTAGTTCTCTTTGTATTGGGTACATGATCATTTGCTTGATTACTTCATGATGGTACTATGTTGCATTTGGAGTTTGGCATGGATTGATTGGTTACAGGTACTCATGGATACTTGGAGAGATATTTTGTTATGATTAGAGACATGTGTTGGGATGGTTGGTTTTTTCAGTAGAAAGTCTGAGGAGCATTCACCTGGTATGGACTTGAGAGGAGATTGTTCTTAGTATGAGTCATGATGACTTGGATAGCTTGATGAGCATTCTCATTCCCCACTTCTGGTCTACTCAATGGTTTACTACTTGAGAGGTATTTCCCATTGTTCCTTTCAGGTGCATGATGTTATGTTTATCTTTCATTGTATGCATCTTGAGCTACATGGAGTTTGTTAGTTCTGGAGGGTCCATTTGAGAGATGTATGGCATTGGTTATCTCCTTGTGCATTTGAGTTATTATTATGATGGTGGTAGTCATTGATATTAGTTTGGGAGATGGTTTTTATTGGGCATATTCCCTTGGTTACATAATGGATATTTAGTTTGATCTTCTTGGTTATGAGAGGCTTACATCCATGTTGATTACATGTTATATATGTTGGTTTGGTCCAAGGGACTGAATGAGTTTTGGGTGTTATGCTATTATCTTTTGGGGTTTTATGGAGGAGATCATACTTGACACTATTGGCATTTAGAGGTGTGTGTAGAAGGACATACTATAGGTTTTGATTTGCAATGTTTCTCTCTTTGTTTTGGTTATCTTCTTGGATATTCATATTCACATTACATTGGTTTGAGGTTATTTGGAGCTATGTGTTCACTGGTTTTGTGATCATGTGTTGTCATGTGGGAGATGACATAGATGTTCCTTTATCCCTTTCTTTTGTTGGTGTGGAGAACATTGCAAAATGTTGGAGACATGGTGTGAGAGTGGTACTTGCAGGTTACCGGTTTACATGATGTTCATATTGATATGGATGTTTTTGATACTACATGGTTACACTTATATGATATGTTGTTAGTGGATTCATTTCTGATATTGACATTAGCTATGTAGTGGGAGTTCCTTGGTGTACATATGGGGCAGGTATTGCACTTGGGGCTTATGGTTGCATATGTTGATGAGATGTTATTCACTTGGTTTGTATGCCTTGGAGGAATGTATAGTTGATGTGTTAGCACTTGTTGTGGGTGTTATTTCAGTTTTGTAAACAATGACCTTTCCATTAGATACATTTGGATTAGTGTTTGCGTTCGGATATTAGTTGGTGTAGGACTTATCATTTGTTGTGACAAAGTGTGTGGCTTTCTCTTTGGATAGCCTTTTCATGTCCAATGGTAGTGACATGATGGAGGGTGGGAGAGTTCATGTATGAGATGGTGGTCACTTTTTTCTTGTTGCAGGTATCTTGATGGAGCACATGGAGCAATTAGATTCTAGGATGGTATATGTGCGTGGAGAGATCAGTCTTTTGTTTGTGTGACAGATTACTTCTTGGCCCTTATGCATTGTATACAACTAGTGGGAGAATGTTAGGAAAATGGTTTTGTACACCTTGCATAATAATGTTTCATTGTTGTATTATTTTATTATTGTGTGAGATGGACATGAAATTTTATTATAATATCATATTGTATTGTTGCACCTATGAGCACCTAGATGGACGTGTAACATGTAGAGATTCCCCTGGAATATTCTTGTAACCACTTGATGAGTTGTATTGACATATTGGTATTATTATATTGTATTTATTTAATATTGGGGAATGCAATTGTGATGAAGTACCCATTATTAAATGTGGGTCAAGGGTAGGTAGGAAAAATATTATATTTTATTGTCACATGGTTTTGGGCACATGGTTTTGATGTAATAGCATTTGGTGGTTTTGTGGGAGCTTGTGTTTATAAAAGCAAGCACAAGGGTAGTTGTTTGGGTTGGTCAGTTAGCTAGGTTAGCATATGTGGGATGTTGGAAGAACGACATGGGATGTGTGGATTCATGTTTGTTCACATGGAGTGCTTGTTGATGGCTAGGTTTCAAAAGTTTTCCATAGTTGTATTGTAATGGATGCATTGCTGATAATACATGGTGGATGATGCTTTTGGAGGCTGGGTTTTTCCCTCATGAGGGTTTTCCTAGGGTATATCTTGTGTCACATTTTTATGGGTATGTTGTCTATTCTTTGTATGTGAATTCTATGTGTTGGTTTGATTAATATCTAAATAGGGTTATGTGGAAATTGTCATAAAGTTGGTTGAAAGTTTTCTTTTAGTACTTCTTCAGCCCACTATATAAATTTATACGTTAGGCAAAATATGTGATGACTTGGTGACGTGTATCTACACCGATGGTTTTCCTCTAGTATCCACACTTGTGTGAGATGCATAAAAGTCCTCCTGAGGACCGAGAATGGGTTCTTAAATGAGTCATTGTTGCATGGGTAGACATTGGGTAACACTGAAGTTCCCCCACTAGACACCTTAGAGTATTGGCCCACCCTTATATTTGACCAAACATCATGATAATTTTAGTGCAAGGGGATAGCGAGTTTTCCCCCCAAGATATTCACCATAAGGCTCTCATGAGATGAGGCAAACTTCCTCAACTTAGCATAAGCTACTTGTATCTTTTTGAGGATAGGGTGATAGGGTCATCCTTCTGGAGGCCCCTAGTTGTCCTCTAATGAAAAAGGCAAAATTAGTTAATACACCCCTCAGAGTGTCCCTACACTTGAGTTGATGGAGATTCTAGGTTGTGGGCTGAAGTTACTGCCATGAGAACATTGACCTTAGGATAAGAAAGTGTTTGATGTATTTTGTATTGTGTTTAAACCTATGGAAATTGGGTTGAATTTAGCCTATGAATACAGACATTAACGTTAATTTTTTACGCTATCACTAGTTGTAACAACCATTGTGTCTTCTTGTTTGCGATGTTTGATTTGAATGTCTATAAAAAAATTAGGTACATGTGTTTCTATATATATATATATATATGTACATGTATGTGTGTGTATGCATGCATGTGTGTATGAGTACATGTGTATATATGTATACATGTGTGCATATGTGTATATGTATGTACATGTATGTGTGTATATGTATGTATGTTTATATGTGTGTGTGTGTACATGTGTGTGTATGCACATGTGTGTATGTATGTGTGAGTATGCACATGCATGTGTCTATGTGTATGTGTGTGTATATGTGTGTGTATGTGTGAATATGTGTGAGTATATGTGTGATTTTATGTGTATGTGTGTGTGTATGTGTATGTTTATGTGTATGTGTGTATGTATGTATGTGTGTATGTGTGAGTATGTGTGTATGAGTATGTGTATGTGTATGTATATATGTATGTATAAGTATGTGTGAGTATGTGTGTATGTGTGTGTAGATGTATGTAATATGCATGTAGATGTATGTAGATGCATGCATGCATGTATGCATGTATGTATGTATGTAGGTATGTATGTATGTATGTGTATGTATGTATGTATGTATGTATGTATGTATGCAGATGTATGTATGTATGTATATGTAGATGTATCTGTAGGTGTAGATGTATGTACGCATATGGATGTATTTATGTAGATGTATGTATGTATGTAAGTGTAGATGTATGTATATGCATGTGTGTATGTATGTATGTGTACGTGTATGCATGCATGTGTGTATGTATGTATGTGTACGTGTATGCATGCATGTGTGTATATATGTATGTGTATGTGTATGCATATGTGTATGTGTATGCATATGTGTATGTGTCTAGTATGTGTATGTGTATGTGTATGTGTATGTGTATGTGTGTGTGTGTATGTGTGTGTGTGTGTATGTATATGTGTATATGTATGTGTGTGTATGTATATGTTTGTGTGTATGTGTGACTATATGTGTATGTGTGTGTGTGTGCGTATGTGTATAGCACTTTTTTTTGTGTATATGTATGTATGTGAATGTGTGTATGTGTCTATATGTATGTGTGAGTATGTACATGTATGTATGTGTGTATGCGTATATATGTATGTGTATGTGTGTGTGTGTATGTGTGTTGATGCATGTAATATGTATGTATGTATGTATGTATGTGTGTATGTGTATGTGTGTATAGATGCATATGTGTGTGTGAAAAGGTGAAATAGGTCTGATAGCTGCAAGGCACAACACTTCAATTAAGTCATTACATTTATGGTTAGATAGATATAAACATGCATATGAAAACCATAACAAATCGACTAATTGCCTTCTAAAAGATGTGAGTATAAGATTGCTCTCAGATTTATATAAGCAATACGAGTGACTAGACTACACCAAGATGAAGGATTTAATCTGTATGAGCATGAGATTAAACTAAATGGATGCAAGATGGATGAATAATTCAAGCAATAACGAATTCAAGCAATAATGGATTCATGCAATCATGAATAAACTAAATATGCAAAAAGCTAAATTAAGATGCAATAATCTCAAAAAGCAAGCACAATATATTCAATGACTCCAGAGAAAAAAGTGTATAATAACAAATCTCTAGTGTGATTTGAATGAGAGTTGAAGGTTGAATTTATAGAGAATTACAAGAGAGATCAAGAAAAGGCACAATTTAGGATTAATTGAAATAATTGAGAAATCAGATTCAGTTAACCTTGAGATAGATTCCAATTATAGTTTAATTGAAATGCATTTAGATAAGAAGTTCAAGTTGCATTAGAAATAAGATTTAATTAATTCCATGCATTTGTGATAAAAATAGACAATTCTTTGATTTATTCAAGAAAAGAGTCTTTTCAATGCAACTGAAGTTCTTTTTCTAAAAATCTTTGAGTTCCAATTTTAGAGAAAGCAATTAAATTCCTTTTAATTGCTTTTCTAATTTCAAGTTAATCTCAATTTAGAAAAATAAATAACATCTCAAGTTTGATTTCTCTCAATTCAATTCTTTTATTTTATTTTCAATTTAACTCTTGCTTTGTGATTAATTCCTCTTTTGTAATAAATTAATTAATTTTTTTGAAGGTTTAAATGGCAAATTTATTAATTAATTAAATATTCTAGGATATTTAATAAATTAAATAAGATAATTGATCAGAATGATTTTCTCTGAGTGATTCAATTAATTAAATAAATATTTAATTAATATTGAGTTATTGATTTGCCATGTAATATTTGATGATTGAAGAATTAATAATGTGGTCAAGATTGATTTAACTGCCTTTGGTTAGGACCTTGGTGATGTTGTCGAGATTAGGGGCCCATGGTTTAGATCACCATTTTTAGGGTATTAAATTTTCCCCTCTTTGAATTAATATGCGAGTAGCGCATTGGTTCAAAGAATAGTTGATGTCTAGGAGATACAACTTCTAAACTTGATTGATCATGAACCGGATGAAAAACGAGGTGTTTAGCTTGATTTGAAGCGATGAAGCTGAACATAGTTGATTAAAAAGAAACCAATCCCAAACTTCATTGAACTAGGAACGATAGAGAGCAAAGATACCAAACTTGAACTTGATTGATCAAGAAGCAGATCTTACTGTAGGTAGGAATTTGGAAATCATCAAAGCAAATAGAAATTTTAGCCTAGCTCAATCACAAAAACTAAATTGCAATGACAAATCCTAATTACATTCAACAAAGACACGAAAACAATACATTCAAATCAAATGCAAACCATTCCAAATGTGAATGTCTTCTCCATAATTCTCCATTGTCCTTCTTTCTCCTTCAAATTTTCTTTATTTGTGGATCTCACCTACAAGTGCATAAGCATAATATGAAAGCAAGATTGACAAGACAACATAAGGATACTAGAAGCATGATTGATTGATCAGGGGTCTATTCGAAAATGTAATTAATTGGGTCCTTTGATTGAAGAAATTTATCCAATTTATAGACAAATTGGAGAGATGACAAGATTAGCATGAAGAGATTTGAAAGGAAATTTCAAATCAAGAATGACAAATATGACAAATTATGACAAGATTGACACTTTCTATGCAAGATTGATTGATTGACAAATTATGACAAAATTATGACAAGGTTGCTATGCAAAATTGATTGATTGACAAATTATGACAAATTGCTATGTCATTCCCACGAAATTAGGGGAAATATTAGAAAAATAGGAGAAAATAGAAAATTAGATGAATTGGAAATTAGGAAATTAGAAAATTGATGAAAATTAGGTAAATTAATTAATAATTTTTCATTCATTAATTAATTCACAAAAAGAGGGGGGATTAATTAGCCAATTAAATAAATATTTAATTGTGACAAGAAGACTTAGGATAAATAAATAAATTATTTAACCTAGAGGGAAAATGATAAACAAGATTAAATGAATAAATCATAAAACCCTAGAAGATGAATTAGAAATGCAAGGATGACAATTAGGTCTTGACAAAAGATAAATGATGCAGGGTCAATTTGATCATGATTCTGACTGACAAAGGACCAATGTTGATAAATGATTGAGATTGGTTGACAAATTGACCAAGATTGACAAAGAGATCAAATTGATAGGCACCAATTGATGAGGAACAATGACTAATTGATCGAAATTGACATGATTGACAAGGACAAGGATCAATGACAAATCAATCGCAAGATGACAAGATTGACAAGAATGAGGATCGATGATGAATTGATCACAAGATGAAAAGATTGAAAAGAGGACAAAACCCTAATTCTATCATTGATTAGGATTGACGATGTCCAAAATGAAATCAAATTGATGATGTCCAAAATATGACAAATGAGCACGCACATTGATGCGACAGGATAAGATCGACCAAAATCATGACGGAAGATTGTTATTGACAAGACCAAATTCGAAAGCGAGACAAATGAAGAATGCAAAAGAAGGACTCGATGCTCACAAATGATAAAGACCAAGTGCACAACATAGAAGAAATGTTAATGCGACGCAAAAACCCTAAAATAAGGCAATGTGCAAATGTTAAAGTATGACTTCGCAAGCGTTGACCATTTTTAGATGTCTACATTTTGCCGCTCTTTGAGACAATGCGATTTTAAGTGTTGTTTCAAAGAACAATAATGAAAATGCCCCAGACAATAACAATGACATATGCATGCCCCCTCGAGGAATTGGCCGGAAAAATCCAGAAAAGAGGCCAAGTGATCAATAAGAATGACAGAAGACGATAGGTTCGAACGGATCAAACGGACTACCAAGACTGATGGAAGAAATGTTAGTAAGAAGAATTTAGACAGAGGACAGTTAGAGATGAAGAAAAACTTGCTTTCACCAATGCACAAAAGTAGGTGAGAACCTTTATTTAATGTAGCAAAGCGGATGCAGAGCATCATGGCATTGAAGGCCAAAGCTGAAACACAACCCCTTTTGCAAAAGATAGACACATTGCACACAAGGAATGAGTGAAGCATCCTAGGGTGCATACATCAAGGGTCGAGGTATGTGCAACGTTCACAAAGTGAACGTACTTATCATAGACACCCAATGATATAGTTGCCCTAGTTTGTGACAAACATTCCACAAACAACAAACACAACAAAAAAGGAAAGGGACCATGAACCATCCTGGTCACTCTAAATCACTCAGTGACATCCTTGAGCAACATAGGAACATGATCGAAGCCAAAGATAAATCAGTAAAAAGATAAGACGCACAAATTCAACCAAGTCAAACAAACAATCTGATCACCATTGTCAAAGGTGGAAAACAAGAATGATCATGCTATCTAGTTTCAAGGAATGTGGTACCCCGTCTAAGATAGGACACAGTTTGGTTTCGAGTATACCACACCCTATATAAGACCCATGATAATAGTGACAAGGACAAATGATATTGATGTTGATTGATTGATATGACAATTTTGATCAGTTTGAATGTTTGGTTGGTTGAACAATTTATCTGTTATTGTGTGATTTCATTGAAGCACAATGTTTGATTGATTGTCGTTCGAGGTATGCTCAGTGATCTGTCTATGCATAGAGGGCACCATTTATTGACAAAATGCAAAATGCCAAAGGAATTGTTGTTGGATTTTGATGTTTTGAAAAAAAAAATTGTTCGTTTTTTAGGACTTTATTTGACTTTTTAGGGATTTTTTCAAGACATTATTTGATTTTTAGAGATTTTTTCAAAACATTTTTTATTTTTTTAAATTATTTCAGGACGTTATTTGATTTTTTTTGGATTATTTCAGGACTTTATTTGATTTTTTTGGATTATTTTAGGACTTTATTTGATTTTTTTGGATTATTTCAGGACTTTATTTGATTTTTTTGGATTTTTTTCAAGACATTTTTTTATTTTTTATGATTTTTTCAGGACATTTTTTGATTTTTTATGATTTTTTCAGGACATTTTTCCATTTTTTATGATTTGTTCAGGACATTTTTCCATTTTTATGATTTGTTCAAGACATTTTTCAATTCAAAAGTTCCAATAATTGATCATGACAAGGGGCGAACACCCAATGCACATCTGAAAGACATATATAAAGACCAAGACTGAAACATATGCATAAGGACTGGGAACCGGAGTATGCAAGACAATGATGTTGACCAATCATAGGCCTGGAACAGAACATTGGGTCAGGACAAGGATAGGCGCAATAAACCTGTAGAGAGAAAGCATAGCTAGAGGTCATGATAGATGACAGAGCAATGATCTTTTTACACATGGTGCCTGTTTGCCAGGTTTTCACCATGGTACTTGCCCAAAGTGCTTGTTTGCCAGGTTTTCACTAGAGGGCGAATTTTTCTTTACTTTTGTTTGTCTTTTTCTTTTTTTCTTTTCACTTTTTTTTGTATTTTTTGAGCTTTTTGATTTTTTTATATTTTTTCAAGATCATATTTGAAGAACTGCTGATAGAAAATTATGCCCAGTACTTGCAAAGGTGCATACTATTGACTGGATCTGACAAAGGTTCACCTTCTGGGGTGGCAAGCTGATATGCCCCCAAGCCATAGGTTGCAGTAACTATGAAAGGCCCAACCCAATTAGGTTCAAACTTGCCTTTGATGATGTCAGTAGATTGTGCATTCTTGGGGTTTGCCTTTAAAACCAGATCTCCCACTTTGAAGTGTCACCCTTTGACCTTCTTATTATAAGAGCGACGGAGATGGTTTTGATATGCTTGCAAATGTGTTAGGGTTGTCTGACGTTTCTCATCTAACATCTCAAGCTGATGCAACTGAGAGACTCTGTGCATCTCATCATCAATCAGAAGTTGCAAGAAAACACGCAAAGAAGGAATCTCCACTTCCAAGGGTAAAATGGCTTCCGCACCATACACCAAGGAATAAGGTGTTGTGCTAGTAGGTGTGCAGATAGAAGTACGATAAGCCCATAGTGCTGGATTCAAATGTACATGCCAATCTTGACCAGCGTCATTGACAACCTTTTTCAAGATCTTGATAATATTTTATTTGATGCTTCGACTTGACCATTACCCTGTGGATAGTATGGACTAGAGAAACTATGTTGGATGTGAAACTTCTCACAGAGTTCCTTGACATCTTTATTCTTGAATGGACGGCCATTATCTGTGACTATGGCAAGGGGAACCCCATATCTGCATATGATATAATTCAGTAGGAATTGTGAAATTTGCACACCAGTGATAAAGGTCATGGGGATAGCCTCGATCCATTTTGTAAAATATTCTATGGCTGTAATGATGAACTTGTGTCCATTTGCAGATGTCGGGTGAATCTTGCCAATAAAATCCAATCCCCATTGAGAAAAGGGCCATGAAGATATGATAGAATGAATCTCTTGGGCTGGTGCATGAATGTAATTTCCATGGATTTGGCATTTGTAGCACTTATTAACAAAATCATGAACATTCTTTTCCAGAGTGGGCCAATAATACCCAGCACGAATCAACTTTTTAGCTAAGCTCAGACCATTGAAATGGCCCCCACATATACCATCGTGAACCTCGCGTAAAGCCATTTGTGCTTCATCAAAATCCAAACACTTGAGGAGAGTATGGTCAAAGGAATGATGGTAAAGGGTGTCGGCAATGATGACATATTTGGCTGTCTATCAGATGAAGGCTCGACATTGGTTAGCAGAAAGGTTAGGTGGTAAGGTTTGGGATTTCAAATATTGATAGATGTCATTGTACCACGAGGAGTTAGGACCAACAAGAACACACATCACATCTGCTATCGGAATTTCAAAAGAAGGGACAAGCAACTGTTTGACCAAAAATTCACATTTGTCCATATTGTGTGGCATATTCAACATGGAAGCAATCATAGCCATCACATCTGCCGACTTGTTTTGAATTCTTGGAACTTGACTGAAATGGATAGCCATGAATTTTGTCTTGAAGAAATCTACCATATGCTTGTAGGGAATAAGCTTTTCATCTTTTGTTTATAGTCATCATTCACTTGATGGATGACTAGCTGAGAATCTCCTTAGACTTGTAAATGTGTAATGTTCCAGTGGACCGCTACTCGGAGTCCTGTGACCAAAGCTTCATATTCTACAATGTTATTAGTACAATGGAAAGTTATTCTATAGGATTTGGGAATAGCATCACCTTGAGGGGTGACAAACAATATACCTACTCTAGACCTGAATTTGGTATGGGATCCATCAAAATATAACTTCCATTCATTAGAAGATGTGAGAGCAAAGACCGATTCATCCAGAAAATCGGTCAACATGGGATGATCATCATAAATAGGAGCCTGGGCAAGTTGATCTTCTATGATTTGTCCTTTTATTGCCTTTCGCTCCATGTACTCAATATCAAACTCACTGAGAATCATAACCCACTTTGCTAGGTGACCTATCAAAGCTGCCCTACTAAGCAAGTATTTCAAGGGATCAATTTTTGCAACTAGCAATGTCTGATGATTTAACATATAGTGTCGAAGATTTTGTGTTGCAAAGACCACTGCTAAACATGCCTGTTCAATAGTTGAATAATTTAGCTCATAGCCCACTAGTGTCTGACTGATATAATAAATAGCCCACTCTTTGCCTTTCTCATCTTGTTGGGCCAAGAGAACTCCTAGTGTTGTTTCAGTTGCAGAAATATACAATATAAATGGCTTCCCTTCTATAAGAGGCATTAGAATAGGTGGTGACAACATATAATCCTTGAGAGGTTGAAATGCTGATTGAAATTGCTCAGTCCATTTAAAAGCGACACCTTTATGCAATAAATGCTAGAAGGGATGACATTTGTCTGCTAATTGAGCTATAAATCGGTGGATTGACTGTAGCTTTCCTTGCAGACTTCTTAGTTGATGGAGATTGGAAGGAGGAGGCATATCCATTATTGCTTTAACCTTGGTAGGGTTGACTTCGATGCCTCGGTGAGAAACAATGTACCCTAATAATTTGCTAGCTGTGACACCAAAGACACACTTCTTTGGATTACATCTGAGCTTGTAGGTCTCCATTCGGTCAAAGATTGGGCCAAGGATAGCTAAATGACTATCTCTTGTGACATATTTGCATAATAGGTCTTCAACATAGTCCTCCAACAAAGTATGCATGAAATCATGGAAAATTGTCGTCATAGCTCTTTGATATGTTGCTCCAGCATTTTTAAGACCAAAGGGCATCACATTCCAATAGTAAGTACCCCAAGCACATGTGAATGCAGTCTTATGTTGATCTTCAGGAGCAATGCAAATTCGATTATATCCAAAAAAACCATCCATCAATGATAGCATCTCATATCCGACAGTCATGTCAACTATGATGTCAATATTTGGTAGTGGAAAGTCATCTTTAGGGCATGCTTTATTGAGATCCCTAAAGTCTATATAGATTCTGATGCCCCCAGTTACCTTGCTAACTGGTACCAAATTTGAAATCTAGTCTACATAATCAATGGGTCTGATAAAGCCCATGTCTAGTAATTTTTTTAGTTCTACCTTGACCAAGAGAGCCACCTGGGGATGCATCTTTTTGAGTTTTTGTTTGATAGGCTTAGCATCTGATTTTAATGGCAAGTGATGAAGGACTAATTCTGGATCAAGGCCAGGCATATCTGCATAGGACCATGCAAAACTGATCTTCTTCTCAAGAAAGAAATTGACAAAATCTATCTTTTCTTGTTTTGATAGAGAAGCAGCAAAATGAATGACCTTAGGGTTGTCAGGTGTACCCAAATTTATCTCTTCGGTCATTTCCACAAGCAATGTTGATTTATCCTGACTTGATAGGGGTATGTCCAATCTTCCACCTTTGGGCACCTCAGAGAGGTTTTCACCCGCAGGTATGTCTTTTATTTTTACTTTTTCATGATCAGAGAGTGCCTTACGGTTTCCACTCAAAGACCTATCTTTTTTATTTTGTGCTTTTTCTTTTCTTTTTTCATTTTTATGACTGGAAGATGGAGTTGACTCCCCAAAATATGCTGTAGAATCTAAATCAATAGAAAATCTTGCCTTATGATCACCTTGTGGTATGCCTTCTCATAGGCCAAGGACTTCTACAATTGCTTCATCATTTTGAAAACAATCCAATGTGAGTGGTTCTTGTTGGTCATGTTGGATAAGCTGTGGATAGACAAGGGGCATGCCATCATCAGTTTTAAGGAGAGAGAGGGCCGAGATGGTAAAGATGTAAACGTTCATGGTATCATTGTCCAAACTGCTTGCATTTGATTTGGAGCTTGGGTCCCAGAATGACTCTATCCAAGCATTAGGACATGTTTTAGGAGGGGGAGTTATTTCATGTTTGTCTTCCATGGGCAAATCGTCAGGGTCAAGGAAAACAATGTCAAGGGCATAGGAGCTAGAAGAAAAAGAACTCCACTCCCATTCATTGGAATCAGTTTCAGGTCAGGTATCCTCAGGTGTTGTTTCATCATCAGAGTCATGCCCCTTTCTACACATGGTCATTTTGGTAGACGAGGGTCCAATTCACAATGATACAAAACCTAACCCTAAAGTTGGAGGTCGCATCTTGGGTATAATAGGTTCTAGCCTTCCTTTCTTCTCAGGGCCTAAGCCACTACAGCCATCATATCCTTCCTTCTGCAGCATAGTAAATCCTTTGCCGTACCGCTCCACCGACAACCTGACAGGTGGGGACTCAGTTGGATCCTTATAAAGCCAATCTATGACATCATCATCTAAAGTTTCTTTTTCAAGTTCACCCCATCTTGTAAATGTAGTGGGGGGCTAATATTGAATGACTATCTTAGGTTCCTTTTGCAACAAATGTGGTTTGCCATGTGATTTTGGAGATATTGGTAAATTCCCAATGAGGAATATTTGAGCCATTGAATACTCTCCGCATCCTTGGTCCTATATCTTCAATTTTCCTTTGACAACATCTAACAATTCATTAGGATCCACATAACTATGTGAGTGGGCCTCTCTATTGACTGGGACTTGTTGCTATGGGGAATCCTTTAGGTTGGCACAAAATTGAAATGGATTAGAATCTCCTGGAATTGTTATCTCAATCCCATTGTAAGGATATTTTAAACATTGATGATAAGTGGATGGAACCGCTTTCATTGCGTGGATCCACGAATGACCAAGAATCATATTGTAAGGGAGATTGAGGTCTAGGACCTGTAGGAAAGTGTTTTCTGTCACTGGACCGACTCTGATAGGAAATGTAATTATCCCTTTAGATGGGTGCTCAACATCATCATATGCTTTGATTGTTATTCTTCTTGAAGAATCAATATCATTTTCTATATAACCAAGACCAATGACCACTCTCAAGGTACAGATGTTAAGACCCGCTCCACCATCTATCAAGACTCATCGGATTTTGCAATTATGGACAAAGACTTCAAGATGTAAAGGATCATTATGAGGGAGCTTATCTGGTGAAATATCATTATCAGAAAATGCAACATGTTGGGAAACAGCTAGATGTCCAATTTGGGCTTGAAACTGGTCAACATCAATGTCTGTCAGGACAGTGGACTCAATTAAAGCTTTATCTAGGACTGTGCGATGCATGGGGGACATTTTCAAAAACTCAAGGATTGATATTTGTGCAGGTGTCTTTCCCAGATGATCTAGGAGATTATACTAACTTGCAGGAGTTGATTTGGGAGGAGTTGCAGGAGCTCCTTTCAGGACTATTTTAGATCAACGAGTGGTGACCGTGCAAGAAGGATCTTGTCCCTTTATTCTTATGGTGGAAACATACTCATTTGAAGATCAAAAATAATTGATGACATTGTTATAACTGGTATTCACATAATTTGTTGTTTGGGTAGAGTTCGAAGAAGATGCTTTACCCTTGTCATGATCAAGCAAAGGAGTTTTGAAAATTGTATGATCAGTGTTAGAGGTCGCGTTGGGCGGTCTACCTCAATTACTCCTTGATCTAACAAATCTTGAATCATATGTTTCAATTGAAAACACAATGTGGTTTTATGTCCTTTTGACCGATGGTACTCACAATATGCATTATCATTCCACCAATGCGGCTTTACCAATGGTTCGGCCTTGATATCTGGTAACTTGATACATTTTGCTTGTATCAATTGTTTCATTACTGACTCAATAGGCTCTCCCAATGGCGTAAACTATCGAGAAGGCCCATCCCTTGATTGAAAAGGTTTGCGTTGCTAGTTTTGTTGCTATCCTTGTTGTTGATTATATTGTTGATATGGTGGCTGTTGAGTAACATTGCTTGCTGGTGTTTGATTTTGTTCCATAGTTGACATATTAGGAGTACTCAATTTCTTTATTGTGAATGGGGGTTGATTTGCATTCACCGCTCTTGCGTCAACAACTCCATCATTAGTGACATTCTTATTTTTGTACCAAAATCTATTTCTGTCCCCTGAATTGTTTGTGTTGTCACTGTCTTTGTTGATCTTAATGATTCCCTTAGCTACAAGAGTGGTTTCAATGTTCATCCCTTTCTTAATGAGTTTCTCAATGGTACTAGGACTTTTCAATTTGAGTTCATACATCATTTTTGGTACCAAATTTTGAATAAATAAGTTCACTTGTTGTTCTTTAGGTATATCTAGGGAAGAACAACTATACAAGCTTCGCCATTGTTGCAAGAAAGTCACTAATGGTTCACCTTGCTTTTGCTTGGTGTTGTATAAATCTAACATGGTCACGTCACTGTCAATGTTGAATGCGAAGTGAGATATAAACTTTTGAGCCAATTCCAACCAAGTCTTTATATTTCCTGGCAGATGTGAATACCAATCCATGGCTTGTCCTGTGAGACTTCATGCAAATAAGCGTATTAAATATGTTTCCTCATAACTCACTTCAGTACATGTCGTGAAAAATGCTCGAATGTGATCTTTTGGATTGCCATTCCCTTTATATTTCTCAAAATTAGGTGCCTCAAAATGCTTAGGGAAGGGAGGCATGTACAAGCTCTTGTCAAATGGATTAGGACATAAATCTTGATCTATATACAACTTCTTTGTTCCTTTGGTTTCCAATGCATCGACTTGTCGTTGCAACTTCTCAAGCTGTTGTGCAAATGCGTTAGGTAGTGAATATTTTGGAAGTTCATCATTTACTCTTGGGTGTACGCTTTGTCGATACATCCTATTTCCCATCAGTTGTTGATGCTCTAAAATTGTCATCTTTGGTGTCTCTGGCATATAATGTTCTTGGTACACCTCTTGCTGATGTGGTTGTGCCATGCCTTGATATTGACCTTGTTGTTGTGCTTCTTGTGGTGGAATCATCGGTTGTAGCCTAGGTTGATATTGCAATTGAGGGCGTTGTTGATATTGCACAGATGTCAATTGCGGTTGTGAAGTATGATAACTTGTTTGTCTTGGCACATATTGAGGCACATATTGTTGTTGATGCTGATGAATCAGAATTTGCTGACTTCATGCCAATTGTTGTTGTCTTGATATAAATCCCATAATTTGCAAAAAACTTTGTTTGGGAGGTTTTTGTTGTTTCTCCTTAAGATGGGGTATGGCACTTGCATTGACTTGCTGTGTTGTTTGTCCAATCCATTGTCTTGGTTGCAAGTTTGCATTAACTTGTAATGGTGCAGAGGGTGCTGCAACTTGTTGTTGAATGTGATATTGTTGTTGTTGTGCATTGTTTGTTTTCACATTCGATTGTACCTTTTGTGTATTACTCAATTGTTGCAACATTTGATGTTGGTGCAAACCACTATCTATAGCTCTTTGTGTTGCTATTATCGAAGGATCTGTCACAATAGTTTGCATAACAGGTACTTGAGTATTTGGAAAATATATTGAGCTTAATGGGACATAGGAACTTTGTTGCATTGTGGAATTATTTTGGACATTGGTGAGATTAGGCATTCCAGTCGTAAAGCTTTCTTGCATCTTAGATTTTGATCCAATTTTATGCATGCGAGGAACCACTTCTTGTTGAGGGACAGCTGTCAATATTTGTGTGGTTCTCATTTGATCTTGTGTTATAGGTGTTGTGTTAAATAATGGATTATTTATTGTTTCAAATGGTGACTTTTGAGGAATAGTCACTGTCAATGCCTTTGAAGCACGTTTACTCATCAAGGTAGGTTGAGTTTCTTGTTGCACATTTTCTTCATTTGGATGTGGAGAGAAACTTAACAACTCACCGCCTTGTTGTTTTTGCACATTGATTTTCTCACTTGAGGAGGTCACATTATTCATCATGTCAAGATATTTTTGTGGGAACATCTTAAAGACCTTGTTGAAGAATTTATCCATCTTTTTCGTCAACTTTGGATCTTTAAGGAACATATCAACATCATCAGAAGCATCAAAATCTGATGAAGAATTTGGTAAAATATTTGGATTTATTTCTTGTTGAATGCCTTGATCTGAACCAAATCCTTGTGAAAGAGTTTGTTCCTCATGTAATGTTTGAATTTCATGTTGCAGGTTCGGTTGATTCCAGTTGAAAGGTGCATTTCTTCTTGGTGTTGGTGGAACACTCCCATATCCAAGTTTCATGGGTACAAACACTAGTTCATATAATGGAGGTGGTCGAAGTTGAACCATTCCATATGGTGGTAATGATGTGTTTGACGAACCTTCAATTTGTAATGATTGACTAGGTTGCAATTGTGAGTTTGATACATTGTCAATGGGTTGATATGTTGGTTCGCCCATTTTCTTAGATTTTGACCTTGTTTCAACAGGCATGTCACTATGCAAATGGAATATTTTTGGAATTTTTCAAGGATGATGTATGATATGCAACTAAATGCAAACTAAATAGACGAAAATGCAATCTATGGCAAGAATGCAACCTATGTTTTTGGTTGTTTTTCAAGATTTTGACAAACTTTTTGGAATACAAATCTAAAAATGAGACCCATAGGAAATTGAAATGATGTCTAGACCTCAAAGGACAAAGGGACCAAGTGACAAAGGGACAAAATGACAATGTCTCCCCTATATGCTTGGATACTAAGCTAGGTTTGACCAAATGACATGGATGACAAAAAGACAAAAGTTTGATAAGGTCTAGACTTCTTAACAATGACTTAGGGTTTATTCAAAGATTTGGATTACTCAAGTATGACAAAACCTAGTTTTGACACTATATGCAAAGGGACAATTACTATGTAAATGACCCTAATATGATATGATAATGACCTAAGCTTAATGAAGAGACCTAGGGTATACAAATGTGACCTAATGTTATGAGGACAAGGATGCAAATGCAAATGTATGACAATGTCAACCTAAGGCAAAACCTAAGGTTGAATTATGAAATGGTATTGCTATAATGCAAGAGGACACATGCAAATGGATGACCCTTATTGATATGCAAAGGGGTATGACCTAGGTGAAACTTAACCTTGGTAATTGACAATGAATTTGCAAAATGAAAACCTAGGATGAACCTAAATCTAAGTGACATAAATGTTAAGACAAGATTTTGAAAAATGTTTGACAACCATGTTTGAAGGTGTTTTGAACTTTGTTGAATGAAATACTCTTGTGTTTAACCTTGTTTTGAATCAATTTGTCTTGTTTTTGAAATGAGACACATCTCAACTTTTGACAAGCAAAGAAGACAAGATATTTTAACTTAGACTCAAGACAATCATGCTCATTCACACATTTCTCATGGTAGGTAAGGACAGTAGGTACTTGAGAGGTAGACTCATTATGAGATTCAAGGAGAATACATAGATGCTCGACCCCATGGGCTCCCCTCCACGACACTCACTTCTCAGGGAAGCCAAGCATCAGTCCCCATGGAAATCTCCCCATGGAAAACTTAGTATCTCTTCCAAGTATTTGAACTCCTCCTTCTCAAGCAACTAGAAGGATTTTTGGCCTCTAAATACAAGGTGTTTAATAAGGATTTCTGTTAAGCATTACTCCTTGGTGTCACGCAAGCGTGATTAAGACATAAGTCCACCAAGATACCAAACAAATGTAGTCGCACAAGCATGATTTAGACCATGAGGCCCTACTTAGATGCTGATATGAGAAAGAGTCCAAGGGTCATCACTTCCCAAGTAACTACAATTCCCACGTAACCCTTCCTTCAAATCTTTCGCCCATTAGGTATTTATTTATAGTGAGTTAGAATGCTAAGGTACTCTAGCTATGCTCACTTTGGGCTGTTCCTTTCTCACGATTGTCATTTTCTTGCAAAAGAAAGCAAATGGTCGGGAAGGCAGACCCTCTAAAGGTAACAAACAATCCAAAACATGAGAATGGTATCGAAGATCTGGATTTTTGATCACCCTAAGAAGGATGAGAGCATACTCTCCTACTCCAATGTCAAACTTGACAAACAAAGTAAACACATGTTCATTCCATCCTACTTAGCAAACATGCTAGGTGCCTAATTATGAATCACCAACACAAAGTTCGGTTGGAATACAAGGCAACCTGCAAAATCACTAAGTTAGAAGTTTGATTTGTTTGGTCTTTGACTAGCGAACTTGCATAAGATTTGTTAGTAGTTTCATTTTTGTCTTCGCCATATCTAATGCCAAGGTGCTGCACAGAGAATCAGTACCAAAGAAAACTAGAATACCAGAACAGAATGCAAAACAAAGTAATTTGCAAGTAAAAACACTGATTTTTACCTCTATTTCTGGCCTTACACAGGTGCAGAATGTCTTGACACAAGCGCAGAATGCCTTGACACAGGCACAGAATGCCTTGACACAGGCACAAATCCCTTTGGCATAGGCATAGAATGCCTTGACACAAGCGTAGATCCCTTGACACAGGCGCAGATCCCTTTGACATAGGCCCAAAAGTGCCCAAAAAGCCCCGAGTTGCCCTATTTCTTGGGTTTTTACCTACAAATCAGCTCAACAGGCACTCAAAACATGGTTAAATAGTTATTTCACATCGGGTTCACCAATTAATGTAGGTAGGAATTTGGAAATCATCAAAGCAAATAGAAATTTTAGCCTAGCTCAATCACGAAAACTAAATTGCAATGACAAATCCTAATTACATTCAACAGAGACACAAAAGAAAGACATTCAAATCAAATGCAAACCATTCCAAATGTGAATGTCTTCTCCATAATTCTCCATTGTCCTTCTTTCTCCTTCAAATTTGCTTTATTTGTGGATCTCACCTACAAGTGCATAAGCATAATATGAAAGCAAGATTGACAAGGCAACATAAGGATACTAGAAGCGTGATTGATTGATCAGGGGTCGAATCAAAAATGTAATTAATTGGGTCCTTTGATTGAAGAAATTCATCCAATTTATAGACAAATTGGAGAGATGACAAGATTAGCATGAAGAGATTTGAAAGGAAATTTCAAATCAAGAATGACAAATATGACAACTTATGACAAGATTGACACTTTCTATGCAAGATTGATTGATTGACAAATTATGACAAAATTATGACAAGGTTTCTATGCAAAATTGATTGATTGACAAATTATGACAAATTATGACAAATTGCTATGTCATTCCCATGAAATTAGGGGAAATATTAGAAAAATAGGAGAAAATAGAAAATTATGAATTGGAAATTAGGAAATTAGAAAATTGATGAAAATTAGGTAAATTAATTAATAATTTTTCATTCATTAATTAATTCACAAAAAGAGGGGGGATTAATTAGCCAATTAAATAAATATTTAATTGTGACAAGAAGACTTAGGATAAATAAATAAATTATTTAACCTAGAGGGAAAATGATAAACAATATTAAATGAATAAATCATAAAACCCTAGAAGATGAATTAGAAATGCAAGGATGACAATTAAGTCTTGACAAAAGATAATTGATGCAGGGTCAATTTGATCATGATTCTGACTGACAAAGGACCAATGTTGATAAATGATTGAGATTGGTTGACAAATTGACCAAGATTGACAGGCGCCAATTGACGAGGAACAATGACTAATTGATCAAAATTGACATGATTGACAAGGACAAGGATCAATGACAAATCGATTGCAAGATGACAAGATTGACAAGAACGAGGATCGATGATGAATCGATCACAAGATGACAAGATTTACAAGAGGGCAAAACCCTAATTCTATCATTGATTACGATTGACGATGTCCAAAATGAAATCAAATTGATGATGTCCAAAATATGACAAATGAGCATGAAAAATAAAAAACCATGTGGATCCCTAAGCAACTGTTTGAAGCACAAAAGCCTAAAGAAACAATCAACTTGGCATCCAAATTTGCTATTCCTCCATCCAACCCTCTCAAATTTGTTCCTCCATCACCTTCTTCATCCATTTTGGGCCCTTATGTCCCAAAATCCCAAGCTATTCCTCCATCCAAATCTCACAATCTGAGATCCATTTTTCCTCCGTCAGTCCCTCACCCCTCAAGGTGTGTGCCAATGTCAATCTTGCCAAAATTTCCATCCATTGAAGCCCAATTCTTCCAATACCCTATCCATTATCCAATGCATATTTTCCATCCTTCCATCCCTTTGATCCAATCCTTTGCATAAATCCTCGCCTTAGTTTCATCTTATTTTCCATGTCCTTATCCTACCAACATCTTTGAGCATGCTTTTAAAGGTCATGGACCATTTTTTTCAAGGCTACTATCCAAACAAAAAGATGCTTGAGTCCTTCTTCCATTCCCTATCATGTGTCCATCTTCTATTGAAAAAGTAAAAATACAAAAAAAAATACAAAAAAAAAAAAGAAAAAAAAGAAAAAAACAAAAAGACAAAAAGACAAAAAGAAAAAAAGTAAAGAAAAAATAATTCGTCCACTGGTGAAAACCTGGCAAACAGGTGCCTTGGGCAAGTACCGTGATGAAAACCTGGCAAACAGGCGTCATGCGTAATTTATGAACTTCTTGCACACCACACTTGGGGGCAGGTTTTATCTTATCATATCCTTTTGTCCTTCATTGTTCCATTATCCTATCGAACCCATGTCATACTCCTTCATATCCTATTGCCCTTCCTTATCCTATCATACCATGTCATACTCCTTCATGTCCTATTACCCTTCCTTGTCCTATCATCCCTCATGTTCATTTTCCCTTTCCACCTTTGATCTTGACAAGGCTGACGATCATCATGAGCATCATGCATCTTGTTTGTAGCTTTTAGTCCATCATAGCTTTTGGTCTTTATCCATTTGCTTATTATACCCTTTCATCCATATTCCCTAGCTTATTGCAATTTTCCACCACTATCCCATATTTTATCCCGACCTTCAGTCCATGTCCCTTATCCATTCTTGGTCTTGCTTATCCTATCCATATCGTATCACTATCCATACACTTTGTTTGATTCCTTGATCTTGATCTGACATAAGGACGCAAAATTTAAACATGGTTTCAAAAACCTCTTGACATGCCCCTCATGCCATGTTCCTACTTTACATTGTCATATCCAGTCTCTTGTCCCATCATGCCATAGCCCTTGAAAATTGCATCGGTATTGTCTCCATAATAAAGGGCCTTTGTCTTCACTCTATCCACCATCATTTCAGCAAGCCTATTTATTCACCTGTCATATTCCTTGCCTTGCTAGACACTGGGGGCAAAATTCAAAAAAATTGAAAAATGTCTTGAAAAAATCCAAAAAAATTGAAAAATGTCCTGAAATAATTCAAAAAAATTGAAAAATGTCTTGAAATAATCCAAAAATATTGAAAAATGTCCTGAAAAAATCTCTAAAAATAAAAAAAATGTCCTGAAAAACTTCCTAAAAAGTCAAATAAAGTTCTGAAAAAAAATGAACACAAAAAAATTGTAAAAAATCGAAAAGCAAAACAAAAACATGAATAACCCCTCTATGCATAGACAACTCACTGAGTATACATCCAATGACACGCAATCCAACACTGCACTTTACTGCAAATCACACATTAACAGATGAACTTTTCAATCAAACCAGACATTCAAACTGATCAAAATTGTCATATCAATCAACCTCACAATCATTTGTCCTTGTCACTACTATCATGGGTCTTATACAAGGTGTGGTATACTCGAAACCAGACTGTGTCCTATCTTAGATGGGGTACTGCATGTCCTGAAACTAGACAGCATGATCGTCCTATCAACACTTTCAACTTTTGACAATGAAGATCAAGATGTTTGTTTGATTTGTTGGAATTTGTGCATCTTATCTTTTTATTGATTTATCTTTGGCTTCAATCATGTTCCTATGTTGCTCAATGATGTCACTGAGTGATTTAGAGTGACTAGGATGGTTCATGGTCCTTTCTTTTTTTTTCTTTTTTTTTGTGATTGTTGTTTGTCTATGATGTGTCTGTATTTTGCAAAAAAGAGTTGCATTTCAGCTCTGGCCTTGAATGCCATGATGCTACGCATCCATTTTGCTACATTAAATAAAGGTTCTCACCTACAAAGTGCATAAGTGAAAGCAAGTTTTTCTTTGTCTCTAACTGTCCTTTGTCTAATTTCTTCTTACTAACATTTCTTCCATCCATCTTGGCAGTCCATTTGATCCTATCATTTTCTATCATTCTTATCGATCAATTGGCCTCTTTTCTGGATGTTTCCGGCCAATTCCTCGAGGGGGCATGCATATGTCATTATTATTGTCTGGGGCATTTTCATTACTGTTATTTGACATTTTCATTACTGTTCTTTGAAACAACACTTAAAATCACATTGTCTCAAAGAGGGGCAAAATGTAGACACCTAAAAATGGTCAATGCTTGTGGAGTCATACTTTAACATTGGCGCATTGCCTTATTTTAGGGTTTTTGCATCGCATTAACATTCCTCCTATGATTTGCACTTGGTCTTTATCATTTATGAGCATCGAGTCTTTCTTCTGCTTTCTTCATTTGTCTCACTTTCGAATTTGGTCTTGTCGATAACAACTTTCAGTCATGATTTTGGTCGATCCTTATCAACTTGTCAATCTTGTCATTTTATGATTGATTTGTCATCGATCGTCATCCTTCTCAATCATATCAATTTGGATCAATTAGTCATTGTTCCTCATCAATTGGTGCATTTATCAATCAAATCACTTATCAACATTGGTCATTTATCAATTCAAAATCATGATTGAATCAATATCAATTATCTTTCATCAAGACCTAATTGTCATCCTTGCATTGCTAATTCATCTTCTAGGGTTTCATGATTTAATCATTTAACCTTGTTTGTCATTTCTCCCTTTAGGATTAATAAATTATTTATTTATCCTAAGTCTTCTCATCGCAATTAAATGTTCATTTAATTGGCTAATTTTTCCTCTTTTTGTGAATTAATTAATAAATGACAAATTATTAATTAATTCACCTAATTTATCTTAATTCCTAATTTTCCTCTTTTTCTAATTTTCTAATTTTCTAATTCCTAATTTCAATTCTCTCCTATTTTTCTCCTAATTTCATGGGAATGACATTTCAATTTGTCATAATTTGTCATAATTGACAATCAATCAATTTTTGACATAGAAATTTGTCATAATTGACATAATTGATTTGAAATTTCCATTTGAATTGAATCATGCTAATTTGATCATCTCTCCAATTTGTCTATAAATTGGATGAATTTCTTCAATCCCAATCTAATAATCATATGATCTAATAATCACTTTGTCGAATCAATCACGCTTCGAGTACTCTTGCACCACGATCTTGTTTATTTGCTTTCATCTCATGTGTGTGCACTTGAAGGTGAGATCCACAAACAAAGGCTATTTGGAGAAGAAAGAAGGACAATGGAGCCGCATGAAGGAAGCATTTAGATCTACATTTGGTTTGCATAGTCTTTAGTTTTGAATGTTTCATTTTCATGTCTTTATTGAGTGTGTTTAGGATAGATCATTGCATTTTAGTTTTCGTGATTGAGCTAGATTAGTATTTTGATATATGCTTTGATGATTTCCAAATTCCTATGCTACAGAAGTGATGAAGCTGAGATGCCCCTTAGCGATAAGAATTTGATTTTCTTTAGTTGAAAAGACTTTTTTTTGCTCATTTTTTGATGAAGATTTGAAAAATTTCTTGACTTTGAAGATGTAAGTTCATAAGGTAAGGTCATAAGGTCATCAGTATGCCCCCTCGGGAGTGAAATCAAAAGATAGCGAGGGTTCACGATTTTAGGCAATTTTTGACGATGATTTTTATTTGACCACAAAAGTGATACAGAGGAATATTTGAAAATTTGGTGATGATGAAAAAATTGAATGCAAAATTGATTTGTAGAATAAATTGAGCACAATTTGAAGAAAGAATTGAGATTTTGATGAAAAGTGCTAAGTGGTCCAAATTTTGGAAATTGACTAGCAAAATGATCTCAAATTTTGATTTCAATCCTAAAAATGGAATCAGGACTGGTATATTAGCTAAGGGTATAGTTTTCATGTCCATCGGAGAAAGTTGATGAATTAGGGATTTGGATATATATGGGGTAAAAGTGTCATTTTCAATTCATTTTAACCCTCCAAGTTTGAAAATTCAAAAAGCCTTATGTGAAGAAAAATGGTGGTTCCCACTCAAGTTCATCGATTCAAGTGCCAGAGACAACATAATCGACCTTAGAACTATGAGCCACCGGTAAGTGATCGATCTTAACCCTGCTATTCATTTCAATTTTGAATGTTTTTGTTGAATTTTTCAATTTTTTGGCTTCTTAAAGTCGGGCATTCTTGTTTTGTCGTGCGAGACAGGATTCTATCTCGTACGACAAACTGATTAATTTTGTTTTATTGTTTAAGGTCATTAGTTTTGTTGTACTGCAACTACCCTTATGTCGTACGAATACCTTCAAAAGAGCCCATTTTGTCGTTCTAGGGCTTGTCTTGTGTCATATTAGACCATTTTTATCGTATGAGACCTATTCCTGACTCGTACAAGTTGTTGTCTCTATAATGTTTTGTTGTTTGAAAAATAGTAAGCCTTTTTAAAGGTGCAAACTTAAAATTTTGATTTTGCAATTGATGTAGTTGGATTTGCATGATGTTTTGCTTCTCTTACAGGCTAATTTGAAATGTTTCCTGATGCACCGTTGTTTAATTTTTGCAGGTTCGATTGCCTCATGTGTTATTCAGATGTGTATATCCACCGACTATGACATTAGTTCATTAGTTATCTGATGTAGACCAAGCTCATATAGATTTGTGCAGATTGACTCATCTTCTTGAGTTTCCTGATATCCATGTGAATCACGGTATGCTCACTACATTAGTTGAGAGGTTCCATTCAGAGCATAATACGTTTGATTTACTAGTTGGGGAGATAACTATCACTCCCGAGGATGTATACAGGATTCTCTATATCCCTTTTGTTGGGGTCGAGGTATATTATGATGTAGCACAACGTGCTAGCCTATTAGTTGTGAGACAGGTATTTCACAATGCAGACATTCTGACACATTCTATCAGTTGGGACGTGATGATGACCAGGTACAGTGAGAAATTTTCACTAGCTTGTGTCTTGGCAGGTTTCATTGACTACTTTCTTATGCTGGAGAGGGGACAACAGGGTTTTTATGTGGATGGGGAAGGAGGTTGGAGAGACTTGTGGAGTAGCCCCAGAGGTTAGGATGGGGTTCATGTATTCTAGCACACATGTATCGTGAGATGCATGAGATTGTCTACCGAGAGGGGAAGAGTATGGTTGCAAGAGTTTTGATACTACAGATATGGGCTTAGGAGCATCTCCCAGTATGTTGACCAGTCGTGGATGATGATAGAGATCCACAACAGCCTATTGTTTATCGATATGCTGGATATATTACGCAGCCCCATCTAGGCAAGACCGATTATTAGAGACGGCAGCTGGACAACTTGATAGTCATGATATGGAGATCGTATAGGGGTCTGGAGCCTTGGGATGATTGGAGAGCTGTTCGTAGAGACCTATTTATGATGCGGCCTCTCATAGGAAGATCACAGACAATGGTTGAGCGGTTTGTTGTTACTCGAGTGATGAGGCAGTATGGTAGACCTCAAGGGATCTCGCAAGAGTTTACTACATATGCGCATTATGCAGATGAGGAGAGGTAGGGATGGATGCCTAGGCTATCATATGCCCTAGGCATGTAGGAGTTGACTAGATTACTATGGTTGAGATGGGATTACCTGGATGATATTGCAGATGTGGGGTTATTGTCCCAATACATGGATTGGTTTTAGCAGCATCTTTTCCCGAGATTTATTGATCCAGCAGAGTAGACACCTCTGATAGAGGAGGTTGAGGATGATGCTCTCATGTAGGCATAGGGATAGGGACAAGGGCAGAGAGTCGAGGCTCTGAGGTGGACAGGTGGCGATCCTGGCACTAGCAGCAGCAGGATGCCAATTGGTGGTAGGTAGCAACAAAGAGGAGAGCATGGATACCTAGGGACTGTTGGCATGAGACTTAGTGGATCGAGGGTGATGGAGGGTGGTGGAGGGGAGGAGAGAGTAGCTCTAAGATAGGTCAAACAAAGGAGGGAGGAGTAGGGGGAGTTGGAGGTGGAGATGGAGGAGGCGATGGAGGCGGAGATGGAGATGGAGAGCCTGCAAGAGATCAGGGGGTTGACACAACATAGTCAATGAGAGCATGCCTAGCGGGTTTATAGTCAGAGGTGACAGTGGCACAGAATCAGCTAGCAAAGTGAGACCGACAGCTAGTAGAGATGAAGGTAGAGTGAGATGGTTTGTGGCAAGAGGTTCTTCATCAGATGAGTCAAGCATCCTATTATGTTGTAGATTATAGCATAGCAGTTCTAGTAGCATAGCAAGTTGTACCATTTTCTCAGTATATGGCTCGATCAGAGGGAGCTTGGGCACCTAGGCATGATCTGGGTTAGCAGGCTCCACCTCCTCCACCACCTGGCGATGAGGGAGAGGCAAAGAGCTATATATTTTTGTGTAGCTCTTAAATTTTTTTGTAGACACACCCATTTTTTGTAGCCCTTACGATTCTTGCTTCGATGGGAGTTTGTATATGTCAGTTGACATCATTTTTTACCCCGAGACTTTATCGTTATATATGAGACCTTGATTTGACTTCATTGTACTTGTGTCAATCGATTTATGAGATTTTTTCTATATGATTTATTCTATATGTATGCATATATTTTCAGTATGGATGTAATGCAAATGAATATGGATGTTTATTTATTTTTGTTTCTTTTCATATGCAAATAAATGATGAAAATGAGTATCTAGGAATGCAAATTTTTCATTTTTCAATGCTAACATCTCAATACACAAGCACTCAATTAGAGAAATGATGAAGAAGAGACCAATTAGCTAAGAAATGATGATGCTTCCAACTCTCATTCAAAAGATAAGGAGATCATTGTTACCATACCAAAATCACTCTAAATTCACAAAATGTAAAATAAAATGCAAAATGAGATGCAACCTAAACCTAGTCACTGGATTTGAAATGCTTAAGTTTCATCACTAAGCATTAACAAACATAGCAAGCAGATTAGAGTTCCTTTCTTTTCATGTGCAATATTAATTATCTTGTTCGCAATGAGGATTTTTTCATTCATATCCTTGGACAGATTTCACAGGGACCCGTATTGCATGATAAAGAAATTCCCTCAAAATAGAAAAAAGAAATGACGTGAACCTCCCTGTAGCATACAAATAAGAAAAGTTGAGTTATGTGTGGCAATTTCACCTTGATGTGAAGGCTCTTATCACAGACACCCAGCTTATTAGATGTTTCTAGATCATTAGAATCATTCCTACAAGCAGAAAACAAAGAAAATATTATGCCCCCAATCCTTGCTCCTCTTAGTCAAGATAGACTTCCTCAAGTTACTCAGAGGGATAATAATCAAAAACCAATATAAAAGACAACACACAAAGAAAATTTCCATGCATAGCTCAAACTGTTTAGTGATTGTTTTCAGTTTTGTTGTTTTGCTTGTGTACTCAGTGATAAAACTCTTCAGTATTCAGGAGATAGGTGACTGACTCGAAATGGGTGACCAGGTTTCACTGACGTAAAGTTGACTTGGTTGACACTGCTTAGGACATGTAAATTGCTTAGTCGATTACCCTAAGAATAGGACATTAATTAGTTTTAGGCCATGAGGGTTCCAACGAACCAGGATGTCACAAAAGTGACTGAAATATGTACAAGCCAAAGCATAGATGCAACACTTCAGTATAAGAGATAAGACTAACCTGGACAAAATCTAGCAGCCATACTAATCGATGTCATTGTTTTGATTTGATGATCATTGATAGGAATGTCTGGTTTCAAAGAGTAAGTACCCCGTATAAGACCGATCTGTCTGGTTTCGAGTGTACCCTTCCTTGTATAAGACATGTTGATATTTGATAGAGTTTGATAGATTAATTAACAAGACATGTGATAAGTTTGATTGCAGACTTTGAGATTTTGTCTGTGGTTGATTTGGTTTGAAGGATAGTCTATGCTTTCTTGCTTCGATTTTTGTTCAGTTTTTTTTTTGATTTTGTGAGTTTTTTATTTTTAGGATTTTGTTTAGGACATTTTATGATTTTTAGGAGTTTGTTTAGAACATTTTATGATTTTTAGGTTTTTTTCTCAGCTATGCCCCCAATATATAGACCTATATGACATGATGATCTGTAGAATGCATATGGAGACAATGATCTTTGATATGACCTATGTTAATGCAATATGCATGATGAAGATGCATTTCCTACTTGAACAAGGATAACCATGTTTGTTTAGCACTTTGTAATACACCAATTGAATTGGAGGTACAAAACATTTCATAGATAAGTGGTCAATCAATCCTTAAGGTCCCTTGGAACATCCAAATTAACACACTTAGTGACTAGGATTTACAAATGGAGACGCAGGAAACTTCCCCATTGGTGCTTGAAACTTTGATCTTCTTTTGCCCTTGTGAGTGCAAATGAGTTAATTTCCACTCTTGTGTTTACTAAAGATCCTTAGCATCCTATATGACTAGGTACATAGATTATTCTAACTTCAAAAGCATCTCGAATAGAGTCTCGCCGTCATCAAGCTTTTAGAGCTCCGATGAGGTTATAGACTGTAATTTCTTGAATATTGCTCCATTGCCAGTAAGCGTTCATAGCCCTGATGGAGTTACTCGCATGGTCCCATAGTCAAGTTTTTTTGTCACACTTTGTATGTATGATATTTCAGTTATATATCATTGCTCTTTTGCCTTGAGATGAATATTTGGCATAGCACTTTTTCACTTTTTTTTTCTTGCCTTGACTTGTAAGTAATGAAACCTACTTGGGTGTGAGAATTACAATGACACTAAAGTAGAATTTTATATTTTTCACTAGTGATATGATCAATTAGGTGTCTAGAATGAACAACCAAGGATTTTGGGACTTGAGGATCCAAAATAGATGAAAGAGGTGATGGAGAAATGGATTTCGAAGGTTTGAATGGAGGAGCAACAATCTTGGCTATGGATTTGGATTTTTCTTTAGATAGTTGTGCTTCAAGGAGATGCTTAGGGATCCACATGGTTTTTGATTTTCCATTCTTTTGTAGTTTCTTAGAATGCATTGCTTCTACCAGTGCCTTAGGAACCCATATAGATTTTGATTTTGCTTTCTTTTGCTCAGTGAGCCTTTGTGTCTTTCTAGATGGATGGAAGGTACGCGAAGATGTATGCCTTTGTTGATCTTGCACAAGGGATGGAGGAATATAGGATCCTAAAATGGATGGAAGAGATGAAGGGGAAGGTGTGTACCTAGATTTTGGTTTAGTAGGGATACCACCATCTTGAGGAATGCCACCGAAGACATGACCCTTAATAGTTTCTCAAACATGGATGGGTTTTTGCTTGTGAAGGTCTACCCCTTTACATTTATAAATATTATGACTTGTAGGATCATGAGAGGGATTTGTAGGCATGATGGATCCTTGAGGTGAATATGGAATATTATGACAAGGATATGAAGGTATACTTTGATCTTGACATGGAAGAGGGCCATTTGATAGAGTATTTGACTCTTCATTTTGAATAGGATCGTTTGGAAAGGTAGAAGAGGCATCATGATCTTTCTTAGGAAATATGATTTTCTCTTGAGATGGAAGGGGATCATCTTGGAAGAAATGGAAAGGTATAATGGGATCCCCATGGGATTCTAGGGAGGTAAGATCTTTTTCAACCATTGGATGGGATGGCCCTTGAGATAGCCCTGGAGGATCAACATGAAAAGTTTCATCATTAGGTTCATTATTTGAGGGATATGATATGGATTGTTGTTGAGAATCCTTAGGAGATGGAGGCATGATGGAAGAGATGGAGGCCACATATGGGGCCTTGCTAGACACAAGTTTATGATTTTGATCATGCTTAGAACTAGTTCCTTCTTTTTCTTTAGGTGAGTCATTAGGATCTTCAATTTCAATGACACCATTATCAATGAGATCTTGAATCTTATATTTTAATTCCATACACATTGAAGTATTATGTTTGTTATGCCTATGGTATGCATAGTATTTACTCAATACTTCACATCCCCATGTGGTCTTTTTAGGCAATATGATAAGATTATTCTTAAGAAGCTCTTCCAAAGCTGACTCAAAAGATTGCCCCAAAGGTGTAAACTATCTATCTAGGGAATATATGTCTTTTTGTCTTGGTGAAGGTGTTTTGTGATCTTGTATGAGATTTGACTTTTGATTTTCAATTACTTTTTGTTCCATCTTAGGTAATTGTTTTAGCATTTCTTGAAGTCTAGTGTTCTTAATATCATGAATTTTCATCTCAAGAGGAGACATTGAATCTTTTCGTTGAGCTTGAATGTCATATATTTCTCTCTTGAGAACTTGAATCTATTGAGCCAAGGTAGTCATGGGCTTCTTACTTTTATCATAATTTTTAGAAGAGCTTCTAGTTTGAATAGGCATTTAGAACCAAGAGGACTGAGAGCTATATGTGATGTAGAAGTCAAGATCAAATTTGGAGCTAGTTGTTCGTTTAACGTGTCGATTGAGAAAAAGCAACTAAGATTTGGTCTGGTTTCAGGAAAGATCTATCTAGTGTAAGATGTTATCTAAGTTACCTAGTTTGATTTAAGAGAAGTGACTAAGACTCAGTCTGGTTTTAGGAATGATCTATCCTGTGTAAAACGTTATCTAAGTAACTTAAATTTGCTAAATATTTGATTAAATTGGCTGAAAGATGATTGAGAAAGTCATGCAACACAAATGGCATAGGTACACTATTTTGATCGATTTATGCTTATGATGATGATAACTAGTTTTGTGCTTGTTGTAGACTATTTTAGGCAAGTTTGACTATTCTGGACTAACAAAATTAGAGATTCATATGAAAGGTTTTATAGGACCAGACAACAGTTTTCTAGCTATAGGTCGATGACAATAGTGTTTCTTATGAGTTGTTGCCTAAGACCGTACGACATATGGGTATGTCTAAAATGACAAACTGATCAATGCAATATTGTTTTATCATATGACATAGGATGCAAGCTCAAATGAAAGTTCCCTAAATAGGATGACAAATAATCAGGTCTCATATGACACAGATTGCAGGCTCAAATGATAGACTATTAGGATTGATGGAATATCATATGACACAGAATATGAAACAGGACAATAAATTAGAAGACTCGTACGACTGTTTACTAGACAAAGGCAAAATTTTGAGTTTTCAATGACTGAGTATGACCAGTTTTGAGATGGACTAAGTTTTTGACTGACTGGCGATGACCAATTTTGACACGAATAGAGTTTTGACTAGGATAGACTAGTTTTGACATGGACAGAGTTTTGATCACTAAGTTGTTTCTAGTTTTGTCCACTTTTGGTATTCCAGTTTTAGTTTGAGGGATTAAGACACAGAAAACACGTAATATGAATAATAACTCCAATCACAACATGCAAAACCTATGGAAATTGGTGAGAGAAGAAAACCTTTGCTTGTAGACTTAGGTACACACCCAATAGCTAATCAGAATACGGTCGCTGAGTCTCACACAATGGATTCTCAACGTCGTATTAGCTAACTCCAAATGCTAATGGGGGCATGAAATGACAAGTATCTTGGGAGGGTTACTATCTCTCTTGCACAAATATTATCCCCCCTTTCAGAGGTGAACCAGATAGCTTCTAATTTTAATTAGAACTAGTAAGGGATCCGTTTGATGTGTTGAGGTATAAACTTAATTAAGAGGTCTCCCAACCTTGAAAACCAAGGTTTAATATACCCGAGGGTACAGAGGAGAGCTACTCGCGAGCACTGTCATTGACTTGATTTTCATCAAATCTCATTTGTTTTATAGTGGGTGGGAGTCCTTGGTGTTTAGCCATTCCCACTTGGTTCATTCCCCTCTCACCGGCCATAATGGCTATAGAGTTATTAGCTACTCAGGAGGGCAAGCCTGCTAAAGATATACAAATCTCAAACTTAAAGAAAATGCCTCAAGGGTGAATTTCTGATTGTCTATAAAGACAAGAGCATACTCTCCTACCTTTCATAATTTTCATAAAACATGAAATACAGATTTGTTCTTTAACCAGATAGCAAGTTAGGTGCCTAAAAATGAATTTAATGAATACACAATGTTTGCTCGAATCTCCTCAGGCAACCTGCAAAGACAACGAATCAGTAGTCATATTGTCTTTGTGCGACAAGCATAGTCTTCGATAAGCATTCTACAAAAACTAATTAGGCTGTGAAAATTCTTCAGATAAACAGATAACTAGCCAGGGTCAACGTCAGTGTAATCAAAATTGAACAGAAAACCTAAAGAATGAAACTTGCTTTTTAACCAAAAAAAAAAAACCAAATCGTATGACAATTATCACCGACTCGTATGATAATTTATACAGGATCGTATGATAACTGAAGTTTGTCATTCTGCATATAGGAAATGTCGTACGATAATATGCAGAAATTGTACGGAAAAAATCCAAAAAGTCAAAAATCTGAAAAAAAATAAAAATAAACAGTGTCTTGGAGGCTGAAAAAAAAGTAGTGTTCTGCCCCATGGTGGGCCCTAGAAATGTGTTTATGAAAAAGTGAAATAAGTTTGATAGCTGCAAGGTACAACACTTCAATTAAGTCATTACATGTATGGTTAGACAAATATAAACATTAATATGAAAACCATAACAAATCAACTAATTGCCTTCTAAAAGATGTGAGTATAAGATTGCGCTTAGATTTATATAAGCAATACGAGTGACTAGACTACACCAAGATGAAGGATTTAATCTATATGAGCATGAGATTAAACTAAATGGATGCAAGATGGATGAATAATTCAAGCAATAATGAATTCAAGCAATAATGGATTCAAGCTATCATGAATAAACTAAATATGCAAAAAGCTAAACTAAGATGCAATAATCTCAAAAAGAAAGCACAATATATTCAATGACTCTAGAGAAAAAGGTGTATAATAACAAATCTCCAGGGTGATTTGAATGAGAGCTGAAGGCTGAATTTATAGAGAATTACAAGAGAGATCAAGAAAAAGCACAATTTAGGATTAATTGAAATAATTGAGAAATCAGATTCAGTTAACCTTCAAATAGATTCCAATTATAGTTTAATTGAAATGCATTTAGATAAGAAGTTCAGGTTGCATTAGAAATAAGATTTAATTAATTCCATACATTTGTGATAAAAAGAGATAATTCTTTGCAACTGAAGTTCTTTTTCTGAAAAGCTTTGAGTTCCAATTTTAGAGAAAGGAATTAAATTCCTTTTAATTGCTTTTCTGATTTCAAGTTAATCTCAATTTAGAAAAATAAATAATATCTTAAGTTTGATTTCTCTCAATTCAATTCTTTTATTTTATTTTCAATTTAACTCTTGCTTTGTGATTAATTCCTCTTTTGTAATAAATTAATTCCTTTTTTTGCATGATTAAATGGCAAATTTATTAATTAATTAAATATGCTAGGATATTTTATAAATTAAATAGGATAATTGATCAGAATGATTTTCTTGGAGTGATTCAATTAATTAAATAAATATTTAATTAATGTTGAGTTATTGATTTGCCATGTAATATTTGATGATTGAAGAATTAATAATGTGGTCAAGATTGATTTAATTGCCTTTGGTTAGGACCTTGGTGATGTTGTCGAGATTAGGGGCCCATGGTTTAGATGACCATTTTTATGGTATTACAACATATAATATGTACATGTTATAGATGTATGTATGTATGTATGTATGTATGTAGATGTGTGTATGTATGCATGTGTGAATGTATGTATGTATGTATGTAGATATATGTATATATGTAGATGTATGTATGTATGTATGTATGTATGTGTAGATGTATGTGTAGATGTAGATGTATGTAATATGTGTAGATATATGTGTGTATGTGTATGTGTATATGCATGTGTGTATATATATGTATATGTATATACGTATATGTATGTGTGTATATGTATATGTGTATATGTGTATATGTGTGTATGTGTGTATGTGTGTATATGTATATGTATGTGTGTATGTATATCATATGTGTATATGTATGTGTACATAGATGTATATGTACGCGCGTGTGTGTGTGTGTACATATGTATGTGTATATGCATATGTGTGTGTGTGTGTGTATGTATGTATGTGTATGTGTGTATGTATATATATATATATATGTATATGTATATGTGTATGTGTATGTATGTATATGTGTATGTGTATGTGTATGTATGTATATGTGTATGTGTATGTGTATGTATGTGTGTTTACATATGTAATATGTGTATGTGCATGTGTATGTGTAGATGTGTATATGTAGATGTGTATGTGTATGTTCATTCTATATGTATGTATGTGTAGATGTAGATGTGTGTACATATATGCATGTATGTATGTAGATGTATGTAATATGTGTAGATGTATGTGTGTATGTGTATGTGTGAGTATGTGTATGTGTATGTGTGTATATGTATGTATATGTGTAAATGTGTATATGTGTGTATATGTATATGTGTATATGTATGTGTGTATATGTATATGTATGTGTGACTGTATGCATATATGTATGTGTGTATGTATATGTATGTGTATATGCATATGTGTATGTGTGTATGTATGTATGTGTATCTATGTATGTATAAGTATGTGTATAAGTATGTGTATATGTATATGTGTATGTGTATGTATGTGTGTGTACATATGTAATATGCGTATGTATGTTCATTCTATATGTATATATGTGTCTATGTGTCTAGATGTAATATGTATGTATGTGCATCTATATAATATGTATGATTCTCATACAATGTATAGAATCATTAAATCGGTTAAGTGGACCATTCATTATCAGTTAACAAGAGAGTCATTATCCACTACGTATATTAGTTAAGTAGACCATCCATGTTCATTTTATACGTTTAGTTGACAAGTAGAATAAGTTAAACATATATGCATATTTAAAGTTGGGTCCAATTGACTTGACATATATGTGTATGTGGGCATGTGTATTTAGGGGTCTGTAGATTTGGATTTCTTCTCAATAGAAATTTGTCCAATGAGAAATAAAAGGACTAGATTACAGGTGTATGATCAAATAAAAGAGACAAAAAAAGGGATACAACGCCTGCTCAATAAAAAGTTCCCATTGACGATGAAGTCATCCTGATTCAAGAAAGATAAGAAATTGGTCCTAGTCAATCCAAAAAAAATATCTTTGATATGTCCAATATGATAAAGATGGATGAAGATGCTCTTTTCAATGAGATTTCGGTTGAGGATATGGTACTAGAAAGCACAATAAAACTACACAACAAAAAAATTTGGGATGAATATTTTCAAGATAAATATCTAATTGGAAGAACACAATTGTTTGCAAAGTTATTTAGGAGAAAAGAAATGACCCCCGTTTTGGAGTTACTGGGTGTTGATAACAAGAAGAAATCCTTAGAGGGATCTGTAAATCAGACAGTGGTTGAAAATTTGCAAGAAGCTCTGAAATGTATCGAGAGCACAAATCAAACTATTGAATTAAGTGTTGCATGAAGAGCATTAATGACTATGATTTCTAGTAAGAAATTATCACAGAGAAGAAAAAATCAAGCAATTTCCCAGTTATTGGATGTCTCTAGAAGAACTATGTAGAGATATATTAGGAAAAGAAATAGGTTGAATGAGAATATTGAAAAGAATTGAGTCAATATTTGTCGAGTTCCTCAAAAAGATAGAATCGCTAAAGATGTAGAAAGACTTGTTATTGAATATTGGACCAGTCACTCTCGTTTTTCTTCTAGTAGAAGAGACACTATACAGATTAGAGATGAAGATGGTACAAAAATTGCACATCCAAAATAGTTTATAGACACAACATAGAGCAAACTGTTTGAAGCATTCAAGCAAGAATTTCCAGATGTCAAGATATGTCAAAGAATGTTTGAGAGATTATGACCATGTTTTGTGCATATCAATAAGGTACATGAAACTGGTTGAGGAAATCACATTGAATTTCAGTTGCACCTCCAATCATATAAAAAGGCCATGGCAGAAACTAATCCAAATGTAGTCATCCCTGCAAGTACAACACATTTTGTGAAGTCTATTTTATATGATAGATTAGAAGGTCTAGATGAGTAAAATGTACAATGTATAAAAAATACATGTGCTGACTGTGGAAATTTGAAGAAATTTGTACAAACTGGGAACATTAATCTTTCAATGCAAGTTCTATGGAAGAGATTTGAATATGAAAAATATCAGACAAAGTTAGGGGCTGAATTGAAAACAATTATGTTAGAATAAAGTGAATTGACTTACAAAGATTTTATGTGTAGATTTCAAAATATGGTATATCCACATATCCTACATTGTCACAGTGAAAGATGGCAAGCAAAACAATTTCATATCTCAAAAAATTGCTTTCCTCTGGGTTGTATTCTTTCAATAGTAGACTTCTCTGAGAACTATATTTTCAGTCCTGACACAAAGATTCAAAGTCAGTACTATCATTCTGAGTAGGTTGCCATTTTTGTACAATTTTTGTATAGACATGCAAAGTTTCATGTGGATAGTGTAGAATCTAGTGAAGATGAATGAATTATCATTGAAGAAGTTCATTTTTATATCAGTGATGATACTTTTCATGACAGGAGTTATGTAGCACATTGTTTTGAGATTTATTTTGAAAATATCATATACATCGTTGGATAAATGTTTCACAACATTGGATTTGGTTTGATGGATGTGCTGGTAAGAGAAAAAATTGATTAAATTTCTTGTAGTCTTTTAATTATATAATATAATTAAGTTTTGTAAACTAATATAATAGATTTGATTGTAGCTTCACGGGACAATTTAAATCTGCAAAAGCATTGAATTGGTTGTCACAACAACATGCTAAACATGGTCTAAAGTTTTTGTGGAACTTTTTTGAGAGTGGACATGAAAAAGGAGAGCATGATGGAGTAAAAGCTTGTGTGAAGTGTGCACTTCATCAATAAGAACTTGGAGGTAATATCATACAAAATTCAAGTGAGATAGTATAATGGTGAAAAAATTATTTTGGTGCACGTAACACGACATACAACAAACACTATTTTTGGGAAGTTAAAGACATTGACCGATCTGTTACTACTTATCAAATTGCCATTAGTTTTATATACAAAGTCATTCTATATTCTAGTCGGTTAGTATTACCGAATCATGTAGCGGTACACACAGAGAAGTTGGTATGAACAGTCTAGTCGGTTACAGAAGGAAAACAGTCACAAAGCCCAGTATACACCGAGTTGTCTACTGAGTGGTAAAGATAATACACTAAGTTGATATACACCGAGGGAAACGTATTACCAGATTCATTGAAACTGGACACACATATGAAAACATGTTACAAGATCGAGGCACACAGAACCGTTATCACATTGGAAATTGCACATACAGATTTTGTATAATTTTGAGGTCATCTAACCAATGAAATATTTTGCATGGTTATTTATTCGAGAAATCATGTTTGTAAGATCGAAGCAATGAATCGGATCACCGACATAAGAAGTCTATTAATATAGCATGAATTTAGGGTTAAAAGTAGAGAGATGTGAATGTGATAAATGTGTGTGCATGTGTGTATGAAGCAAGACTTATGTGATACATGAGAAATCACAAAGTATTATGACTGTTACAAAGACACAAAGGTCACCGAGAAGGTTATCAGAGAACAGTTGAGGAATAGAGTAAACAGAAGGGTTTACTGAGTTACTTTATGAGTTACCGAGGTATGCTATAGGCAAGGTAATCTTATTTTGAGCACATAGAATCTACTACAACATTTCAGATGTAAAGCTGTAGATATTTGTAATGATTCTATTGTAATATTTTGAAGTTGTAAGAGAAACCTTTAACAGGGTAAAAGACTCTAACCAAGTCTATAAATTGTAAATCCTTTAACCAGGTTCTACACCTATATAGTGTTGTAAAATCCTTTAGCAAGGTAGATCTAACTGATCTTAATACTCCTAACAGGGTAAGCTATCAGAAATAGCTAAATGTAGCTCTAATCGAGCACTCTTTATTATTGCAGTAGTGAAGTTATGGGTGCCATCCCCACCGCAGTTTTTCTCTCTAACCAAGAGTTTCTGCGTGACCAAAATATATGTGTTATGGAGTGAATCATGTATGAATGTTATCTATTGATTATAGTTTTGTTTTATGTTACTGCACTATTCTGCTTAAGTAAAACAGTAAGGTTACTACAAGAGAAAAGTTTTGGAGTACTGATTCACCCCTCCCCTCTCAGTACATTAGCTTTCCATATTGGGCCTAACAATTGGTATCAGAGTTTAAATCTTGGAAAAGGGTTTAACTACCTAAAGAGAAAGATCTTATCAATGGAAGGCTATAAACAATCTTGGAGGATTGTGTATCTACAAGAAGAGCTGGATAATGCAAATCAAGTGATTGTAGACATGCAAAGGCAAATGCAAAAATCTCTGAAAGTAAGGAGAAGATTATCTGATGACTTGCAGGATTCTCAAGAGTTAGTGGAACAAATCGAGACATCATCTGACAACAGTATATTTGAAGAGATTGAAGAAATGATTGGATTGTTGAAAGAAAAGAACAAAGCATTGGCTAATCAACTAAAAGCAATGAAAAGATAACATGAACATTTCAGTACACAGATGACTGAAAATCTAGATGCATTAAAGATAGCCGAGGATAAAGAAAGAGATCTACAAAGAGAGAAACAACAACTTGAAGTCTTAGTATCTGATAAGAATGATGAAATCATAAGGCTAATTGGTATTCAACAAAATCTGATAGATCAACTAGGTTATACACATCATGAAGCAAATCTGAAAGATGATGAGAATCAAGCATTGAAACTTGAAGTATCAAGGTTGAGCAATGAACTTGAAACAGAAAAGAAATCCAAGGAAACACTAAAGAAGAGTTATGAAGCATCAAAGATGTTGGATGAGCAACTAAACACAAGATGACCCTACAAAGAAGGAGGACTCGGTTACAAAGGAAAAGACTCTACTGAGAAGGGAATCTGCACTACTGAGAGAGGAGAATCATCAAAACAACCTGGAAAAAGGAATAACATCAAAAGGAAGAAGCCTACTTGCTACTACTCTAGAAATCAAGGTCATACTGCCAATATGTGTCAAATCAGAAAAGGTAAGCAATTGAATACCACTAAGACCAATGGTTATTGTTACAATTGCAATAAATATGGTCACACATCTAATCAATGTAGGACAAAGTCTGTTAACAATTATCAGAAGGAAAAATTCAAGGGGTTTTGCAAAAAATGCAATAGATATGGACATAGTACCAAGAAGTGTTGGTTTAAGCAAAAGAACCACATATGGTTTGCACATCGAGAAAATACTAGAGGTCACCGAACTCACACAGATCCTTACTGACAATATTCTGCAGTACCATGGGATTACAGTACAAGGATATGGTGTGAATGTTGTGGAAGATATGGACATATAAGTGCCAACTGCTTTATAAGGTTTGGAATGAATAACCGAAGATCATGGAGAAATCCTGGTATGGCATGTTTTCATTGTCACAAAGATGGACATTTAGCTAGAGATTGCAGAGATCAACCTAGAAAAGACACTGAGCAAATAAAAGATAAATTAAAGATGATTTGGAGAAAGAAGGAAATTGTGTCAAATGAAGAAAGCACCTTACCTACCGAGTTAGGTGCTCCCACTCCAAATTAATTGGTAAAGGTATGAAGGGACTACATTCTCACAAGGTTAAATCTTAAATAGTTCCTATTTAAGTATGTACTGAATTCAAAATCTGCATGGTAAGATGTAGGAGTAAGTTTGAAATTCTATCAAAGTTTTTGAAGTACTTTACAGGAAAACTGTTAAGTTGGTGAATTCAGGAAGCCTGTCAAGTCGGTATATGAAGGAAATCTGGTTCTCGGTTAAAGCACAAAAAGGGAAAGAAAGTTAAGTGAACCAAGTGCATTTAATGTCTTTGACCTAACTTGCACAGAGCCCGATAAGGTATTTTTGAGTACCTAAAAGGTTTTTCATGGTCATTTTCATTCACCAAGCTTTCAAGAAGCAGAGTAGAGCGAATCAAGGTGATCAAACCATCTTCAAAGAAAAATCCAAGGTATTTACATCGAATCTCATCGCATTGCTAAGCTAGTTTACTGAACTCATTAAGTTGTTATCTGCTGAGTGTGAAGCGTCTACCATGTGTTAAGTTCTCAAACCCTAAGGTTCCTATGTCAATTTTTATCTGAAATCAAAAATGACATCTAAGATCCAAGACCCCATTGTTGTCACCAATGTAGAAAAGCCCTCACTAAAATACTCTATGACTCCCAAAATTGCATCTAAACTAGATGACAAGACTGCTTTTTCACTCATCCTAGATCGAGTCTTGTTAGTCGAGGATGTGAGATTCTTCACAAAATGTCATGTTGAAGAACTCGGTCATGTTGAGATCAAGGATGCATACGATGAATTGTGCACAGATGGTATAATGGATAACAAGTATGAGCATATCAAAATCAAGGGATTGACTGAAGCCCTAACCTATCCCCGTGTGTTCAAACCCCAGTGGGTCAAGTTTGTACTAAGCTGAGTGCATGATGATTTCATGTGGCTACAAGAGCAACCATTTAAGATTACTAAAGAAATCATTCATCTGATCACCAGTTACCCTATCTATGATCATGCCCGAGCATAGAAAATGATATCACAGAAGGAATTAATCAGTTTGACTAGAGTTGAATCAGATTATAGAGGTCTAAAGTTGAACAATGTTACTGATTCTGAACTCAAATTCGCCATCAGAGTAATTGGTTACTATTTCTTCCCATCGGCAAGGCAAAACAGTGTACCTTGTGCAACAGTGGACTTAGCATACAAAATTGTTAAGAAAGGCATGAAAGTTGACTTGTGTGAAGTATTGCTGAAGAACTTGTTTGAAAATCTGAACACAATCAGGAAGCCGAAGAAGAACAACTCGGCAAACACTCTAAAATTTGGATCACTACTTGTGTGTATGTTTTTCTACTTTGAGAAGTTTTTTCCAACAATCGGTAAAGTTGTTTGGGAACTACACCGACCAATCACCCATCAGATCAATGACCTCATCAAGAAGTTAGGTGATAACTTTAATGATATAATGGATGATTACTTTAGCAAGTTCCAAGAGAAAATGCATAACAGGTACCGGATTCCACCACAGCTGGTAGAAAAATACAAAGATGAAATATGTTTTTAGGTAGGCACCGATTACTATTATGTGAATGCTATGGAACCGAGGACTCAATCTTTGTCACCTATGGGTTACGAGATTGATTTTGATATCACACAATAGCAAATCGATGCCTATCTATCATTGCTAGGGCATACTACCGAGCTGAGGTATGGAACCTATGAAGAAAGGAAAGAAAAAGTAAAAATGAGCACTGTAGTACCTAAGGCTACAATAAAAGATACAAAGATGATTAAGGCATTAACTGAGAAATTTGGAGAAGAGTCTTCCTCCACACCTGTCAAAGGAGTTCTAGCCATCATCAAAGAGGAGATAGAAGCCCAAGAAGCAGCCATAACACTTAGCACTGAATTGCCTAAGGGAAAAGTGTTGAAGAGAAATAAACAAGACACTTCAATGGTCCTACCGACCCCTCCAACAAAGAGACCTAACACAAGGGCATCTGCTGCATCACCAAGTAAGAAACAAAAGACTGTTGCTATTCCTAAGGTAACTAGAACTTACAAGAAATCTACTCATAGACTCATTTTGCCAAAAGAGTCGAGTGATACCGAATCTGAAGATGCTAATAAATTTTAGATTGTGAAAAGCAAGAAGGTAGATGTACATAGCATAGAATTTTTTTGTAATAATCTAAAGGAATATGGTGGATTTGGTGGATTCAGATTTGTTAAATATGAATCCAGATCAGCTGATGAAAAGAGGCAAATTGAAGAAGCTATCATTTGCACACTTCTCAAATTCTGAGTGGTACCATTAGAAGTATGTAATTCTATTCCTAAGGAATTATATGCACATATTGAAACCAGATGGCAATATGCCCTAGACTCGGAGAAACAAATCAGAGAAAGAACTTTGGTGCATCTCTTTCCTGATATGTCGGTTGATGAAATAAAAGAACATCTGACAAACAGCCAAACTCAATTTACAGTAAAATAGAAGGCCTTGAAATTGATTAATGGCCTATATATAGAGGTAGAGAAGGAAACAAAGGAGCAATGGAAGACCATCTTTCGAAGAAATAATGCTGGTGAATAGTCTATAGTGGAAATAGTTGATGTCACTAACCAAGAGCATGATGTCACCGAGCAAGACCTTGCATACACAATTCAAATAGATGAAGATATCATGGATGCAGAGGCACCTGAACAAGAAATGATAGAAGGCAATGCTTATGCAAAACTTGTCTCAAGTGAATCTGTTTTGGAACAAGTTTAGCCTTACCCACTGATCAATCAACCTGCTGCAACCAAAGTTCCTCAGGCTATAGGAGAAGGCACTAAAGGTCAAAAGTCTACAGCTGAAGGTACTTCACAAGAACCAACCTCTCAAGCACCTTCTAGCACGGATAATGTTACAGCTAGGACACTAAGCACTGAGACACCGAAGGACACTACCGAGGCTAAAGAAACCAACAAAAGTGTTGTCTCTACCGAGCAATCTACTGAGGGTCCTCAAGCCTCTCAAGCTATAGTAGTGGTTCACCCGATGAAAGGTAAAGAAAAGAAGTTGAAAAAGCATAGTTTCAAAATTGATTTAACAAAACCGATAGTGTTGCCCAATGTAGACATCTCCAAACTAAAAGGGCAAGCACTCAATGAATTCGGTGAACTGTGCAAAGCAAAGGCTGAACAAGAGAAGCAACTGGCCATACAGAGGAAGAATAAAGTACTTCAGAAGGTAAAGACCTTACTATCAGATATGCTACCTTTAGCTACAGTATCAATCGATGCAACCATCCATATTCAATTGGATGAACTCCTCAATCAGATTGAGACATCTGGAGTAGATGCATCCAAATACTTGAGCAAACTAAAAGACAAGGAGCTAACTACTAAAATGATAGAGGAAGTACAGAAATCAATTGCTGTTGGCAAGGTAAAACTTGTCAAATTTATTGCTGAGTTGTCCCCTCAACTCAAGCACATTCTTTCATTATTTCAGAAACTCTGCACATTTTCTTTATTTCTTAAGGACATTAAGAATAAAATAGAAGCAATTGAGAAAGAGATCACCGATCTCTCAAATAAGTTGACCCCCAAGTCAAATTCAGTTCAGAACTTTTATACTAAGCTACAACAACTCATGGCTCAACAATTGGAACTGAGGAATGAAGAACACAAGATCAGGATGGACATAATGACACTTCAAACATTATTCCTTCCTCATCTTTCATCCATTCAAGAGCAACTAAACCGAGCCACTTCTCTTTCTATTACAAAAGAAGGAAGCACTTTAGATGGCTTAATTTCATTATTGGCTGATATTAATGCTTAGAATTCTTTAATGGACAGTGTCAAGGATGCACTTTCTGTCACCCTCACCAATGCACAAACAAAGTACAAATCCATTTTTGATTAGTTGCCACCTCCCAATGGTAACTAAATTTTGATGTTTGTCAAAAAGGGGGAGTATATCAGAGTATATCATCAGGAGTGTATAGTATTCAAAGTATCAAACAACCAGAGTGTAGTATACAGGGGGAGTATACTGACCAGAGAATGAGTAGAATATGCAAAGTATCCAAGAGCAGTCAACCGAGCATGAACAAAGGAAAGAATAGTGATTACAGATTTTTGTACAACATATTTATAATGGGAGTATATTTGATTATACTATTTCAATGACTAATGTATATCCTGCATGTTTAGTCAATTTTGTAATGTATACAGATTTTTTTTGTAATGACTTCGAAAGTAGTTTTGTCAAACATCTCAACTAATGTCAAAAGGGGAGATTGTTACCACTTATCAAATTGCCATTAGTTTTATATACAAAGTCATTCTATATTCTAGTCGGTTAGTATTACCAAATCATCTAGTCGGTACACATAGAGAAGTCAGTATGAACAGTCTAGTCAGTTACATAAGGAAAATAGTCACAAAGCCCAATATACACCGAGTTGTCTACCGAGTGGTAAAGATAATACACCGAGTTGATATACACCAAGTGAAATGTATTACCAGATTCATTGAAACTGGACACACATATGAAAACATGTTACAAGATCGAGGCACACAAAACCGTTATCACATTGGAAATTGCACATACAGATTTTGTATAATTTTGAGGTCATCTAACCAATGAAATATTTTGCATGGTTATTTATTCAAGAAATCATGTTTGTAAGATCGAAGCAATGAATCGGATCACCGACATAAGAAGTCTATTTATACAACATGAATTTAGGGTTAAAAGTAGAGAGATGTGAATGTGAGAAATGTGTGTGCATGTGTGTATGAAGCAAGACTTATGTGATACATGAGAAATAAGAGAGTATTATGACTATTATAGAGACACAGAGGTCACTGAGAAGGTTATCAGAGAACAGTCGAGGAACAGAGTAAATAGAAGGGTTTACCGAGTTACTTTATGAGTTATCGAGGTATGCTATAGGCAAGGTAATCTTATTTTGAGCACATAGAATCTACTACAACATTTCAGATGTAAAGTTGTAGATATTTGTAATGACTCTATTGTAATATTTTGAAGTTGTAAGAGAAACCTTTAACAGGGTAAAAGACTCTAACCAAGTCTATAAATTGTAAATCCTTTAACTAGGTGCTACACTTATATAGTGTTGTAAAATCATTTAGCAAGGTAGATCTAACTGATCTTAATACTCCTAACAGGGTAAGCTATCAGAAATAGCTAAATGTAGCTCTAACCGAGCACTCTTTATTATTGCAGTAGTGAAGTTGTGGGTGCCATCCCCACCGCAGTTTTTCTCTCTAACCAAGAGTTTCTGCGTGACCAAAATATATGTGTTATGGAGTGAATCATGTATGAATGTTATCTGTTGATTATAGTTTTGTTTTATGTTACTGCACTATTCTGCTTAAGTAAAACAGTAAGGTTACTACAAGAGAAAAGTTTTGGAGTACTGATTCACCCCTCCCCTCTCAGTACATTAGCTTTCCATATTGGGCCTAACACGATCCAATCCTTATAATTGCCAAACAATTAATGGCATTAGAAGTTTGCATCAAGTGATGACTATAGGACATAGCAAACCTCTTGTGATTCAGGCTAGAGAAAAATTATGTTTTTGTGTTGATTACATTGAAAACAATGCAAATATTCAACAATGTCTAAACATTAGAGATGGATTTGTTTCAAAATGGGAGATGAAACAATCAGTCGCAATGCCTCCTTTTGAAGATAGTGACATTGTAGATATTCATGATCCTATATATTCAGCTAATTATGAACCTATTTATGATTTAGTTGTGTTAGATACACTTGCATTTTACGCATTTTAATGTACTTTGTTTAAATTTGAATTCTTTTTAAATTCTACCATATACTTTATAATTTAATTGTTTGTAATTTGTCGTGTACAGGTGACATTTTTGTCGTGCTTGCAGATCCTGACAATGTAGAAGTTGTTGACTATGTTGGCCATTTGGAGGAATTGATTATGTGGCGCATTGATGTTTTGTCATTGATGTCAACACTAGCTATTTTGGCTACTTTACCGATATCCTTTTGGTCCCGATAAGATGTTTGGTTTCTTGTTGGATTAGATCATGATGATCTGGTATGCTCCAGTATGTTTGGGTTATGGAATTGGCTTATTTATGCTACTCAGATTCATATTCAGTCAGTTGGTTTTGATCTAGTCATTGAATGCTATCCTGTATGCTAGCAAGCTTGGTTTGTTGTCCTGGCGAGGGTTTCACTGATAGAGCTTTGTTGAAGATCTTTGATGTTATGCATAAGTGATATTGGTGCGGCTTCTAGTGGAGATTTAGGATGCTGATAGTGATCTTATTCGAGACTTAGTTGATTGGGATCATTTCTTTAGCGTGTGTGGACCTAAATTGGGTCTTGATATTATCTAGGTTATGGACCGACTTAATGTAATGTGTGTATTGGACTTCTTGATGTGTTTCTGGGATGTCTTATGGGTTGGATATTATTTGTTTGGTCTCTGGCCGACATGTTTTGTAATTGTAGATAGGAATTTGGAATTCATCAAAGCAAATTGGAATTTAGACTAGCTCAATCACAAAAACTAGATTGCAATGATAAGAAATCCTAAAAACATTCAACAGAGATATGAGAACAAGACATTCAAATCAAATGCAAACCATAACAAATGTGAATATCTCCTTCATGATTCTCCATTGTCCTTCTTTCTCCTTCAAATTGCTTTGTTTGTGGATCTCACCTAAAAATGCAAAGGCATAGTATGAAAGCAAGATGAAATGGTAGCGTAAGGATACTAGAAGCGTGATTGATTCTCTGAAAATGTGATTAGATCGATTCAAAAATGTAATTAATTGGGGTCCTTGATTGAAGAAATTCATCCAATTTATAGACAAATTGGAGAGATGACAAGATTAGCATGAAGAGATTTGAAAGGAAATTTCAAATCAAGAATGACAAATATGACAAACTATGACAAACTATGACAAGATTGACATGCAAAATTGATTGATTGACAAAATATGACAAAATTGACAAGATTGCTATGCAAAATTGATTGATTGACAAATTATGACAAATTATGACAAGATTGAAATGTCATTCCCATGAAATTAGGGGAAATATTAGAAAAATAGGAGAAAATAGAAAATTAGATGAATTGGAAATTAGGAAATTAGAAATTGATGAAAGTTAGGTAAATTAATTAATAATTTTTCATTCATTAATTAATTCACAAAAAGAGGGGGAATTAATTAGCCAATTAAATAAAAATTTAATTGTGACAAGAAGACATAGGATAAATAAATAAATAATTTAACCTAGAGGGAAAATGACAAACAAGATTAAATGAATAAATCATAAAACCCTAGAAGATGAATTAGAAATGCAAGGACGACAATTAGGTCTTGACAAAAGATAATTGATGCAGGGTCGATTTGATCATGATTCAGACTGACAAAGGACCAATGTTGATAAATGATTGAGATTGGTTGACAAATTGACCAAGATTGACAAAGAGATCAAATTGATAGGTGCCAATTGACGAGGAACAATGACTAATTGATCGAAATTGACATGATTGACAAGGACAAGGATCGATGATGAATTGATCACAAAATGATGAGATTGACAAGGAAAAGGATCAATGATGAATCGATCGCAACAATGACATGATTTGACAAGGACAAGGATCGATGATGAATCGATCGCAAAATGATGAGATTGACAAGGACAAGAATCGATGATGAATCGATCGCAAGATGACAAAATTGACAAGAGGACAAAACCCTAATTCTATCATAAATTAGGATTGACGATGCCCAATATATGACAAATGAACACGCACATTGATGTGACAAGATAAGATTGACCAAAATCATGACTGAAGATTGTTATCGACAAGACCAAATTTGAAAGCGAGAAAAATGAGGAATGTAGAAGAATGAATCGATGCTCACAAATGATAAAGACCAAGTGCGCAACATAGAAGAAATGTTAATGCAACACAAGAACCCTAAAAATAAGGCAATGCGCAGATGTTAAAGTATGACTCCGCAAGCGTTAACCAGTTTTAGACATCTACATTTTGCCCCTCTTTGAGACAATGCGATTCTAAGTGTTGTTTCAAAGAACAATAATGAAAATGCCCCAGATAGTAACAATGACATATGCATGTCCCCTCAAGGAATTGGCCGGAAACATCCAGCAAAGAGGCCAATTAGTCGATAAGAATAACAGAAAATGATAGGTTCGAACAGATCAAAAATTGAAGGTCGGATGCACAAATTACAAGCAATAGAAGACGCAAAAGACCGCGACCAGCATAAGATGGAGAGGATGCACATCCATCTAGGTACTGACAAAGAGCTATAAATGAGACAAGGAGAAGGAAAAGAGCTCATTTGCACTAGCCAAAGTGGAGGATTTGTTGCTCAGGAAAAAGACCCTTGCAGAGAGATGGTGAACGTTCCAATGGCAGATCACCTCGGGGAACATGTACACACCTATAGATGACTAGACGACGCGGGAGTAGTGGTATGTATCTCAAAAACCCATATTTTCAATTTCATGAATTTTGCTTGCTTGCAAGACATTGCGGGGCCCACAGGGAATGGAAAAATAGACATCTGCGCCTGTATGGGCGCATTCTGCAGTTGTGCACTTAGGACCCCAATTTGATCGAAAACAGCGTGCGGATGATCCCGAAAAGAGGGATAAGGGTAGAATAGGTCAAAATAGATAAGAAACACCCTGATTTATGCATGAAACAAGGAAAATGTAGCCCTTAGGAGAAAACCCTAAAACTAACAAAGTGTGCCCCAATTGTGATGTAGAGTCGATGGTATCCATTGATTACACGGGAGAATAGACCCAACTGCTTCATGTTGCAACATAGACTCAGGAGCATGGACAGAGATACATTAGCAAGAATTGGATTATACTATATTACATTCATGCCCCAGATTAGGGCAAACACAGGACTACTAACCGCATTGGCAGAGCGATGGCATTTAGAGACTTCGTCTTTCCATCTACTGACTGGAGAGGCAATTGTGACACTAGAGGACATGTGGCATATCCTCCACATTCCGATTCATGGGGAGATGATAGAATATGACCCAGCGATAGGGATAGACGCATTGTGTAGATTATTCAAGTGCGACGCAGATGATCTAGATATCATAGAGAGGGAGATTGGCTGGGAGACCATGGTAGCAGAGTACAATCAGCGATATGTGGTGATAGCTGTGGTTATAGCATGCCTATTAGTAGGGGATAGATGAAGACATCGATTCCCTATTGGATGGGGAAGATTGCTAGAGTGGATGGTGACAGAGGGGACTGTATACGCATGGGGACCATGTGTGCTTGCCATGTTATATTTTTAGTTGCATCAGATAGCATATCAGAGGGTTCAGACTTTGAGCTGTGGGGTCACACTGTTACAGGTATGGGCATTTGAGCACATAGCCATATGTCGGCCGATTGCAGAGAGACAGGTAGTACCACATCAACCATATGTGTACTACTATAGGGGTACATTCAGACAGGGTCCATTTGGATACATACTATATTGGCAACATGAGCTAGATAGATTGAGAGAGTTCACATGGAGGCCATATCAGGATTGCCCTGGATGGTTAGATGATAGTGATGAGCTACTGTATTGGAGAGGGACCTAATTGGGCGACTAGTGAATTGCCAGAGAGTGATTGAGATGTATCTACCAGAGAGAGTCAGACAATAGTTTGGAGAGAGGCAGGATGTACCGAGAGGAACTGCACACTTTTCCCGATCTCACAGAGAGACGAGTCAGTGGGGGAGGATGATTCAGCCACACATAGCATATGCCGACTTCACACAGCTACAACAGAGATAGTGGGGTTGGAGATCAGATGTGGTGGATGCTGAGACAACAGAGGAGTATGAGCGATGGTTTGCATGACGATGGCCTGTGCCATTGACAAATTCTGATATTCCGGTACCTAGGAGATAGGAGGACTTTCCACTCGCCAGAGAGGAGGAGGGAGATGATAAGGATGGAGATGAGGATGAGGGAGATGATGAGGATGAGGGAGATGAAAAGGATAGAGGGGACGATGAGGAGAATGATGAGGATGGAGGGGATGATGAGGAGGATGATGAGGATGGAGATGATGATGAGGAGGATGAGCTAGGTCTAGCTAATCAAGAGGCATTGCAGGTTATACCCATAGAGCTAGAGACAGTTAGCATAGAGGAGATGGAGATATGTAGGGCCACCATAGCAAGTCAACATGATCACATTGCCACATTAGAGAGACAAAATTCTATCTTGAGGATAGAGCAGGATCGGTTCAGAGCAGAGATAGCCAGACTTACAGTGGCTCAAGATACAGCAATAGCCCAGGCACAACAAGTAGAGCAGAGAGTAACCGAGTATATTGGGTCGATTAGGGATGCCAATGCATGTGAGATGGTACATATGTTGGTAGAGACCGGAGAGGAGATACGCCATTGGAGGACACTAAATGAGAGTGCAGTTCCACTAGAGCAGAGAGTAGTGTCATATCGGGCACGATTGAGGACAAAGAGCAGACCACACTCTCGGAGGTTAGTGAGCAGCATGGGGGTGAGTGGACCTAGGAGACCACCATAGCTAGGACCTGGGGCAGGAGGGACATCATCCTTGAGACATGGCAGGGATGAGGAGGACAGAGGGAGCACCCAGTGACAGAGGCACGTGCTCCTTATGATGGGACATATATAGTTTGACATTATGTATTCAGCCTGTGGGCCATACTTAGGACAGACAGTCCAATTTTGTACTCCGATATTATTTTGATATATGATATGATATGCAGCTATATGATGGGATGCAATGTGTTATGGCTTATGTTTACTTTCCATGTATGGATGGCTTATGCACTATTTATGTACCATTGTGGAACATGTATGGATATATTTTTATGTGTTTTTGATGCATTTATAATATGAAATGGATAAAATGCTTGATATAATGCAAATGTACTAATCAATGAATGCATGATGTCGCTTATGTTTTTGGAGATCGGAGAACTAGATCGAACTGACTACCCAAACTGACGGAAGAAATGTTAGTAAGAATAAATTAGACAGAGGACAGTTAGAGATGAAGAAAAACTTGCTTTCACCAATGCACAAAAGTAGGTGAGAACCTTTATTTAATGTAGCAAAGCGAATGCAGAGCATCATGGCATGGAAGGCTAGAGCTGAAATGCAACCCCTTTTGCAAAAGACAGACACATCACACACAAGGAATGAGTGAAGCATCCTAGGGTGCATACATCAAGGGTCAAGGTATGTGCGGTGTTCACAAAGTGAATGTACTTATCACAGACACCCAATGATATAGTTGCCCCAGTTTGTGACAAACATTCCACAAACAACAAACACAATTAAAAAAAAAAAGGAAAGGGACCATGAACCATCCTGGTCACTCTAAATCACCTAGTGACATCATCGAGCAACATAAGAACATGATCAAAGCCAAAGATAAATTAGTAAAATGATAAGACTCACAAATTCGACCAAGTCAAACAAACAGTCTAATTGTCATTGTCAAAGGTGGAAAACAGGAACGATCATGCTATCTGGTTTCAGGGAATGTGGTACCCCATCTAAGATAGGACACAGTTTGGTTTCGAGTATACCACACCCTGTATAAGACCCATGATAGTAGTGACAAGGACAAATTATTTTGATGTTGATTGATATGACAATTTTGACCAGTTTGAATGTCTGGTTTGATTGAAAAGTTCATCTATTAATGCATGATTTCATTAAAGCACAATGTGTGATTGATTGTCATTGGATGTATGCTCAGTGATCTATCTATGCACAGAGGGGATATTTATTGACAAAAATGCAAAAATGCTTGTTTTTGGATTTGAATGTTTTGAAAAAAAAATTTGTTTTGTTTTTTCGATTTTTAACAATTTTTTTGTTCATTTTTTCAGGACTTTATTTGACTTTTTAGGGATTTTTTCAGGACATTATTTGATTTTTAGGGATTTTTTTTAGGACATTATTTGATTTTTTTTTTTTAGGGATTTTTTCAAGACATTATTTGATTTTTTTTTAGGGATTTTTTCATGACATTATTTGATTTTTAGGGATTTTTTTCAGGACATTATTTGATTTTTTTTTTTTAGGGATTTTTTCAAGACATTATTTGATTTTTTTTTAGGGATTTTTTCATGACATTATTTGATTTATTTAGATTTTTTTCAGGACATTATGCGATTTTTTTCAGGACATTATGCAATTTTTTTTGGATTATTTCAGGACATTATATGATTTTTAGAGATTTTTTTAAGGACATTTTTCAATTTTTATGATTTTGCCCCCAGTGTCTAGCAAGGCAAGGAATATGACAGGTGAATAAATAGGCTTTTTGAAATGTTGGTGGATAGAGGGAAGACAAAGGCCTTTTATCATGGAGACAATACAGATGCAATTTTCAAGGGCTATTGCATGATGGGACAAGAGACTAGATATGACAATGTAAAATAGTGACATGGCATGAGGGACATGTCAAGGGGTTTTTGAAACCATGTTTAAATTTTGCGTCCTTATGTCAGATCAAGATCAAGGAATGAAAAAGAGTGTATGGATAGTGATAAGATATGGATAGGATAAGCAAGACCAAGAATGGATAAGGGACATGGACTAAAGATCGGGATTGGCTAAGGGATAGTGGCAGAAAGTTGCAATAAGCTAGGGAATATGGATGAAAAGTTATAATAAGCAAATGGATAAAGACCAAAAGCTATGATGGACTAAAAGCTGCAAACAAGATGCATGATGCTCATGATGATCCTTAGCCTTGTCAAGATCAAAGGTGGAAAGAGGAAATGGATAGGAGGGATAATAGGATAATGGAGGGTAATGACAGGGGTTCGATAGGATAATGAAACAATGAAGGACAAAAGGATAAAACCTGTCCCCAAGTACGGTATGCAAGAATTTCATAGATTACGCATGACGCCTATTTGCCAGGTTTTCATCATGGTACTTGCCCAAGGTGCTTGATTGCCAGGTTTTCACCAGTGGACGAATTATTTTTGCTTTATTTTTTTCTTTTGTCTTTTTTTTCCTTTTTTTAATTTTTTTTGTATTTTGACTTTTTCAATAGAAGATGGACACATGATAGGGGATGGAAGAAGGACTCAAACATCTTTTTGTTTGCATAGTAGCCTTGAAAAAATTGGACCATGACCTTTAAAAGCATGCTCAAAGATGTTGGTAGGATAAGGACATGGAAAATAAGATGAAACTAAGGCAAGGATTTATGCAAAGGATTGGACTAGAGGGATGGAAGGATGGAAAATATGCATTGGATAATAGATAGGGTATTGGAAGAACTGTGCTTGAGTGGATAGAAATGTTGGCAAGATTGACATTGGCACACACCTTGAGGGGTGATGGACTGATGGAGGAAAAATGGATCTCAGATTGTGAGATTTGGATGGAGGAATAGCTTGGGATTTTGGGACATAAGGGCCCAAAATGGATGAAGAAGGTGATGGAGGAACAAATTTGAGAGGGTTGGATGGAGGAATAGCAATTTTAGATGCCAATTTTGATGTTTCTTTAGTCTTTTGTGCTTCAAGGAGCCACTTAGGGATCCACATGGTTTTTGATTTTTCATGCTTTTGTGGTTCCTTGGAGTGAATTACCAACACGAGGGATTTAGGAACCCATATAGATTTTAACTTTTGTTTTTGAGAAATGGGCTTTTGTGACCTTTTGGATTTTTCCTTTTCTTTTTGGATCATATTGTTCTTTTTTTTGACATGTCGATTATATTGGACATGTTGATCCTTGAATACATGTGGATTTCTAGACTTATGACTTTTATACTTGGCATCCAAATTACTTGGAGGGGGAAAGGAATGCATGGATGGATATGAATGAAATGGACTTCTTTTGGATTGATGGAATTTACTCAAGGATGTGTGCCTTTGCTGACCTTGCATAGAGGATGAAGGAATATATGGACCTAAGATGGATGGAAAGTATGATGGGGAAGGGATATGTTTGGATTTTGAAGGAATGTTGGATTTAGTAGGGGTACCAACAACTTGAGAGCGAGTTGTGTAGACATAACCCTTAAGATCTTCTTTAACAGGAAGGGATTCTTGCTTATGGAGATCTACTCCTTTACCTTTATGAATATCTTGACTTGTAGGATACTCTTTTCTTGGGGAAGAAGACGCGAGTCCATTATGAGGTGGATATGATATGAGAGAAATAATGAGATCTTGAAGTGGATCAGATTGCACCAAAGTGGAAGAACCCATTATGCATGTCGAGGTTCATGAACATCTTGCACTGACATGTTAGAATCATGAGGGGGATTAGGATCATGAGGGGGACTAGGATTATGTAGTGGACATGGTTCAATGACAGGCTCTTCAAGAGATGGAATGGGAGAAATAATGGAATCATCAAAAGAAATGCAATCTTGGAGTGTATATGGAGCATTAAGACAAGGAGATGGAGGAACAAAAGGATTTTGTAGAGGATTTAAAGGAATAATTTGATCTTGACAAGGAGGAAGATCATTGGAATCCTCTTTAAAGGTGCTTTTCTCTTAACTTTTAATGGGATCATTGGAAAGGATGGAAGGTATATCTTGATCTTTTGTAGAAAGTGGAATGTCAATGGGATTTGAAAGGACATTGTGTTCTTGGATATAATTGACAGGAATAAGTGAATCAGTGCAAGTGTCTGGGGAAATGGGATCTTGGTCAAAAATTGGATGGGATGATAAGGTTTCAAGATCTTGATCTTCATCTATTTCAAGACACATTTCTTCATGCTCTAAATTATCCTCTTGACATGGGGTTGGACTTTGGATATGCATGGGGGATTCTGACAAGGGATCAATGTTTTGGCATGAAGGAAATGCACTTTGAACATTTGTGATGGATTCTGGCAAGGAATCAATGCTTGAACATGACGAAGAGGGACTTCGAATGGGGTCCTCTAAAGCAGGTAATGGCAATAAAGTGCATGGTGGCATTGGGTCTTGTATTTCTGAAACATGACAAGGATGTGCATCATGAATTGGATTATCTTGGCAATCAATTATGGATAGCCCTTGGATAATTTCATCCTTGGGTGTATTGTTTGATGAGGACAATATGGAAGGTTCTTGTGAAACTTCTAAAGGTGTAAGGATAGATGCCACTGGAGAGTCCATTTGCTTGCGGGGGGATGAGGCATTGCTAGACATAATTGTATTATCTTGATCTTCCTCAAAGAACTCACTTGGTAGGTTCCTTAAGATCCTTGCAATAAAGCCACCTTTCTTTCGAGGTTTTGACATGGTTGTATCTGGAATTTGAACTTGTTTGGAAAGAATTTGGTCTTGGTTTGATGTCATGTTTTGATATTGGACTTGGTTCAATTGTTCTAACATGTTTGAAACTTGGGTTGGTGTGTGTTGCAACCTTTGTTTTTGAATGTTTGGTTGTGGTTGTTGACATTGATATGTTGATTGAACTTGTTGATATTCCACCATTGGTTGAACTATTTGTGGACATTGTATAGTTGGTTGGACATAGTGTTGAAATTGGACCATTGGTTGTGCTGGTTGTATATGTTGGACCATTGGTTGTGTCTATTGGAAATGTTGAACAATTGGTTGCGATGGTTGAAAATGTGATTAATAGTAAACACCTTCTTGTTCTTGTTGTGAAGGCACATAATGTTGTTCTCTTTTCTTGAAATTGTTTCATCATCTCTATTTGTGAGATGAGAGCTGGTATGTTTGATCGTTCGATAAGAGATCTTACATCAATTGGCTCAATCTTTGGATTTCAACCTGGAAATTTTTGAAACATTTTGGACATTTGTGATCTATTCTTCTCAATGTTTTTCACTTTTTGTTCCAAAATCTTCTTTTCTTCAGCTAGTTTCTCCTCTAGTTTTTGTATTTGGAGACTTGTTTCATCATAAAAAGTTTGACTGATATTGCCTTGTTGTTGGGTTGGATATAATTGTGATTGCCTTGGATTAAAATTCGATTGCATTGTCTGTTGATATGTCAAACTTTGTTGCATCATTGGTGCTTGGAACCTTGTTTAAATAGACATGTCACTATGCAATGTTTTTGGGATTTTTGATTTTAAAAGGATGATGTATGATATGCAACTAAATGCAACCTAAATAAATGAAAATGCAATCTATGGCAAGAATGTAACCTATGTTTTTGTTGTTTTTCAAGATTTGGACAAACTTTTTGGAATGCAAACCTAAAGACTCAACCTTGGGAAGTTGAAATGAAGCCAAGACCTTAAAGGACAAGGGACCAAATGACAATAGGACAAATTGACAATGTCTCACCTATATGCTTGGATACTAAGCTAGGTTTGACAAAAATGATATTAATGAAAGGAAAAATTTTAGACAAGGTCAAGACTCCCTAACAACAACTTAGGGTATCATCCAAAGTTTTGATTTTTTTAAGTTTGATAAACCAAATTTTTGAGACTAAATGCAAGAAGGCAATGGTTATGACAATGACTTAGGATATGACATGAAAATGATCTAAGGATATGATATGACAAGATGAAGCCAAGACAAGATGACAATACAATGATAAGGATATGCAAAGACCAATGACTTGGAATATGCAAAATGCAACCTAGGCAAGACCTAATTTTAGCATGACAAGGATAATGCACGAATGTCACCTAAATGGAAATCTAGCTTGGATATGACAATGAAATGCAAACTTAGGGAAATGATTTTGAACCTAAGTACAAAATGAGGACGCGTGCAATGAAAAGGACTAAAATGAAGGGAGATGACAATATGTCCTAGGACCTAAGTTAGACTATGCAAAACCTAGCCTAAAGTGACATGAATTTTGAAACAAAGATAATTAATGTTTTGACAAGCCATGTTCAAATATTGGATGAATACTTGGACAAATTTGGACTTTTGTTTGGATTTTGTTTTGAATTGAAGGTTGTTGGTTTTGAAAATTCAAGCTGCTTATGAGCACTTTTTTAAAAGCTTGTTTTTAATTTAACCTTTGACAATCACAAAAAATAGAATGTTTGTTTGACTTTGACTCAAGACAATCAAGCATATTTACAACAAATCCTATGGATGGCAAGGGCAATATCTGTTGAATCCTCTAACCATAAAATACAACACTTAGCCGGATAGCTAGATGCTTGGTAGCACTGGCTCCCCCTTACAGTGCACTCACTTCTCGGGCATACCAAGCTTTGAGTTCAAGGGGAATCACTTCCCAAGAACTTTCTATCTCTAACTAAGGAGTACATGAGAGGTGTCTTTAGCATGCGCGTATCACAACACCTGAGCCAACAAATAGAAGAATTTTGGCCTCTACAAACAAAAAGTTCTAGTAAGGGCATCTGTTTGGATGGGTATTGATCCGGTGAATAAATTGTTGCAATACCATTCCAGCACCCATTGTCTGCAACTTTCGTTGCATCCACAGTTATTTAGAGTGGTTCGGAAGAGCTTGGTTTTAGCCCGTCACCACTTAGGGTCATTCCCTCTCACCAATGCCTATGCAAAGTGCCAAGTAAATCAGGAGGTAGGCCCAATTCTAAGGGTTAAAACATGTAATCAAACTCAAAGCAATCAAAGCATGCATGGTGTTCATTAGCCTTTAGGAAACTAAATGTGCAACTACTTTAAAAATCACATGCAAGATGTTTTAATAGAAGTCTTTGACCACGTCCTGCATAAGATTTGTTAGTAGTTTCATTCTTAGTCTTCGTCACACATAATGCCAAGGTGTTGCACAAAGAATCAGTACCAAAGAAAACCAGAATATGAAAACAAAGTAATTTGCAAGTAAAAACATTGGTTTCACCTCTGTTTTTGGCCTTACACAGGCACAGAATGTCTCAACACAGGTGCAAAATGCCTTGACATAGGTGCAGAATGCCTTGACACAAGCATAGATCCCTTTGACACATGCGTAGGTCTCCTTAACATAGGTGTAGATCCCTCCTACACAGGTGCAGAAGTGCCCAGAAAGCCCTGAATTGCCTTGTTTCTTGGGTTTTTTACCTACAAATCAGCTCAAAAGCACTCAAAAACACAGTTATGGGGTTAGTTCACATTGGTTTCACCAATTAATGTAGATAGGAATTTGGAATTCATCTAACCAAATAGGAATTTAGACTAGCTCAATCATAAAAACTAGATTGCAATGATAAGAAATCCTAAAAACATTCAACAGAGATATGAAAACAAGACATTCAAATCAAATGCAAACCATAACAAACATGAATATCTCCTTCATGATTCTCCATTTTCCTTCTTTCTCCTTTAAATTTCTTTGTTTGTGGATCTCACCTACAAATGCAAAGGCATAGTATGAAAGCAAGATGAAATGGCAGCGTAAGGATACTAGAAGCGTGATTGATTCTCTGAAAATGTGATTAGATCGATTCAAAAATGTAATTAATTGGGGTCCTTGATTGAATAAATTCATCCAATTTATAGACAAATTGGAGAGATGACAAGATTAGCATGAAGAGATTTGAAAGGAAATTTCAAATCAAGAATGACAAATATGACAAACTATGACAAACTATGACAAGATTGACATGCAAAATTGATTGATTGACAAATTATGACAAAATTGACAAGATTGCTATGCAAAATTGATTGATTGACAAATTATGACAAATTATGACAAGATTGAAATGTCATTCCCATGAAATTAGGGGAAATATTAGAAAAATAGGAGAAAATAGAAAATTAGATGAATTGGAAATTAGGAAATTAGAAATTGATGAAAATTAGATAAATTAATTAATAATTTTTCATTCATTAATTAATTCACAAAAAGAGGGGGAATTAATTAGCCAATTAAATAAAAATTTAATTGTGACAAGAAGACTTAGGATTAATAAATAAATTATTTAACCTAGAGGGAAAATGACAAACAAGATTAAATGAATAAATCATAAAACCCTAGAAGATGAATTAGAAATGCAAGGACGACAATTAGGTCTTGACAAAAGATAATTGATGCAGGGTCGATTTGATCATGATTCAGACTAACAAAGGACCAATGTTGATAAATGATTGAGATTGGTTGACAAATTGACCAAGATTGACAAAGAGATCAAATTGATAGGCACCAATTGACGAGGAACAATGACTAATTGATCAAAATTGACATGATTGACAAGGACAAGGATCAATGATGAATCGATCGCAACAATGATGTGATTTGAAAAGGACAAGGATCAATGATGAATTGATCACAAAATGATGATATTGACAAGGACAAGGATCAATGACGAATCGATCACAACAATGACATGATTTGACAAGGACAAGGATCGATGACGAATCGATCGCAAAATGACGAGATTGACAAAGACAAGGATCGATGACAAATCGATCGCAAGATGAAAAAATTGACAAGAGGACAAAACCCTAATTCTATCATCGATTAGGATTGACGATGCACAATATATGACAAATGAACACTCATATTGATGCGACAAGATAAGATCGACCAAAATCATGACTGAATATTGTTATCGACAAGACCAAATTCGAAAGCAAGAAAAATGAGGAATTTAGAAGAATTACTCGATGCTCGCAAATGATAAAGATCAAGTGCGCAACATAGAAGAAATGTTAATGCGATGCAAGAACCCTAAAAATAAGGCAATGCACAGATGTTAAAGTATGAATCCACAAGTGTTGACCATTTTTAGACGTCTACAGTAATTATGTAATTTTTTTATTGTTTGGTGGCTGACCTTGTTGTTTGTGGTCAAGGGTTTGTATATATATGATGTAAGATCTCATTGTAGATCATATGTGTAAGGGATATGGAATGTAATATGAGCGAATAATGTAATAATCATTCAGGTAGAGGATTTGGTCGATCATTGGTGATCGAGTTGGGTTTATGTAAGAGGATTTAGTCCTTTGGTATTGAGCTTAATTGGAACTATACTCAGGCATATGATATGCTATCTTTACAGTTCATTCTTTCTTCTAGATTGTAGTCTAGATTTGTATGTAGTTAGTGAGACTCCTTTTGTGATGAGCAATGTGCTCTAGGTTGTTGGCCTTCCTACAAGTGTAGGCCCCTCAATTGTAATCACATACTTAGTGTAGAATTATTATCTAACTATGGGTAGGCTTCCCACCGTGGTTTTTCCCTTTATCGGGTTTTCCACGTACAAATATTGGTGTCATGTGGATGGTATTTATTCTCTAATTTTTTTTTATGCTTCATTAGTTTATGCATTCTGATATTGATCTTCTGGGTTCTGGTATTAAAGTTTTAATTGATTAAGGTTCTGGTATTCTAGTGACAACTGATTCACGCCCCCTCCTCTCAATTGTCTTATGGTTATTTGATCTATCTAACAATTGATATCAGAGCTTTGGTCCTCTCTATTAAAGCTTAACCACTTTAGCAAGATCCTATGGTGACTAACAGTTCAAGTTCATCTAGTTAATCTGCTGCTATCTTTCGGAGAGATATTCCTAGGCTTGATGGAACAAATTATAGAGTATGGAAGAGTCAGATGGAGACTCATCTGAGATGTCTCGGTAAGGATATTTGGGAGATCATAGAGAATGGTGTAACACCTTATAGTCCAACATTTGTCAACCCTCCTCCTACAAGCTTGGATAAAGAGCTTGAGAATGATTGTAGAGAAAGAGAAGCCCTCTTGTGTGCACTTTCTGATCAACAAATAATGGGATTAACTGACAAATCATTTGCAAAGGCTATTTGGGACAATTTAAAGACTCTTAATGAAGGTGACCCTACTATTAAGATTGCTAAACTTGATGGTTATCGGGTGAGATATGAAAACTTGAAGATGCAAGAAGATGAAAGGATTACTGCATTCATGGAAAGGGTAAATGAAATTGTTATGGGAATTCAATATTGTGGTAGAACTCTGAGTGAAGATGAAATAGTTTCTAAAGTTCTGAGAGATTTACCACTAGCTTATAAGATGAAGGCTACTACAATTATTGAATTGAGAACAATGGCTAATAATTTTGTCAATAGAGATACCTTGGTTGGGAAACTATCTACTTTTGAGAATGAAGAATTTGGACCTTCTGGAGCTATGAAGTCTAAACCTTCTTTTCATGCATCTACATCATCAACTGGAAAGCAAGATTGGAAAGCTTTGTATGCAAGGGAATTGGATGATATGAAGAGAGAAGATGAAGAATTTGAGAAACTTGAAGCCCTATTTGCTAGAAGAGTACCTAAAAGATTGGTAGGAAGTAAGTATGAAGGAAAAAAACCTTTTAAATGTTTTGCATATAGATGTCCTGAAAAGAATTCAAGATTTGAAGAGAGATCTAGAAGATATTTTAAGCCTAACCTTGGATATCAAAATAAGTATAAGTATAGGAAAAACAAAGATAAATCATGCTACATAGTGAATGAGGAAGGTGTGACTGATTCTGATGATGAACTGACACATGATTCTGCTAGTGGTTTCGACAGTAGAAAGGAATGGGTGTTCTTGGCTATCAAGGAAGATGTTCTGGCACTGGAAGAGAATGTACCTGAAGAGAAGGAACTTGCTACTAAAATTGAAGATAAGGATGAATGGGTAATTGAGAGTGGATGTTCACATCATATGACTAGAGATAAAAGGAAGTTTCTATCTTTGCAATAATTGGATGGCAGTCTGGTTATATTTGGAGATGACAAAGCATGTATGATCAAGGGAAAAAGAACTATATCATTGGATGGTAAGCACAATACTGATAATGTTTATTATGTTGAAGGTTTAAGGCATAATCTTTTGAGTGTAGGTCAATTGGTGGATAAGGGATTTCAATTACAATTCAAGGATGGAAAATGCAAAATCATTAATAGATCTAGATTGGAGATTGCAACCAGTACATAGACAAAAGGTAATATATTTCATTTGAATTCCGGTCAGAAGACATGTTTGATTGCATAAATTGATGAGAGTTAGCTATGGCATAAAAGGCTATGTCATGTGAATTTTGATTGCATTGTAAAGATCAATTCAACTAAGGTAGTTAGAGATATACCTAAGATTGTGAAGCCCTATAATCAGGTATGTAAAGAATGTGAAATGGGAAAACATGTCAGAACATCTTTTAAGAGTATACAAGACAAATCTAATGATGTTCATGAACTTATTCATACTGATTTGTGTGGCCCTTCTAGAGTTAAAAGTTTTCAAGGTGATAGATATTTTATATTAATCATTGATGACTATTCTAGAATGATGCGGGTTACTTTTCTAAGGTGGAAATTTGAGGCTTTTGAAAAGTTTAAAATCTTTAAATCTAAAATTGAAACAAAGATAGGATTGAAGAATAAATGTTTAAGGTCAGATCATGGTGGAGAATTTATATCCAGTGAGTTTAATAACTTTTGTGAGAAGCATGGCATAAGGAGACAATTTTCTGCTCCCTGGACACCTTAGCAAAATGGAGTTGTGGAAAGGAAGAGCATAACTATCTTGGATGCTGCTAGAAAAATGATGATGGAAGCTAATCTACCTCATATCTACTGGAGAGAAGTAGTGAGAACACCAATTTATACATTCAACATAGTACATATCAAAGGAGAAATCGGTAAGATACCTTATGAATTATGGTTTGGTAATGCACCTACAGTTAAGTATTTCTGAATCTTTGGTAGTAAATGTTATATCAGGAGAGATGATATCATTGAAAAATTTGATCCTAGATGTGATGAAGGATTATTTCTTGGTTATTCTAATGAAGGAAAAGGATATATATATTATAATAAGAGATTGCAGAGAATTGTGGAGAGTGCTAATGTCAAGGTGAATGAGCTAAATAGAAGTGAAATCAGAGTTTATGAGCAAGAACCAATAGTGGAAATGATCATAATTGAACTGGTAATGCCTTTACCAGAATAGAATGTTGAACTAGTTACTCTAACAATATCAGAAAATTCTACTATAACTGAAGAACTGGGAAGAGGAACAGAGAATCAGAAGACTCCTAGGTATGCAAGGATGAATCATTCAGAAGATCAAATCATTGGAGATAAGAACAATGGAGTGGTGACAAAAAGGAGACTGTCAGCTAATGAGGTATGTTTAATTTCTCAAGTTGAACCGGTATCAGTAATTGAAGCATGTAAAGATGAATGTTGGATTAAAGCTATGGAAGAAGAATTAGATTAGATAGAAAAGAATAACACATGGACTTTAGTTCCCCAACCTTAAAATAAGAATGTTATTGGAACTAAATGGGTATTTAGGAATAAATTAAATGAAGATGGACAAGTTGTGAGGAATAAAGCTAGATTGGTTTGTAAAGAATATTCTCAGAAGGAAGGAATTGATTATGGTGAAACTTTTGCACGTGTAGCTAGGATTGAAGTTGTAAGATTATTTCTTGCCTATGTTGCGCATAAGAAATACAAGGTTTATCAGATGCATGTTAAGGGTGTCTTTCTGAATAGGGATCTTGATGAGGAAGTTTATATTGAGAAACTTGATGGTTTTTCACTTTCAAATGATAAAAACATGGTTTACAGGTTAAGGAAATATTGAAGCTTGGTTTCACTAAAGGTAATGTTGACAGTAATCTATATTATAAAGTCACTGATGGTGATATATTGATTATTGAATTTTTTGTTGATGACATTATTTTTGGAGGCCAAGATATGTTGTGCATGAAATTTTCTAAGAATATGGAAAAATAATTTGAAATGTCTATGATTGGGGAAATGAAAATTTTCTTAGGTTTGCAGATTACTCAGACTGATAAAGGTATTTTCATCTCTCAAACTAAGTATGCTAGGGAATTGTTGAAGAAATTTGGTATGGTAGACTCTAAACCGGTAAGTACTCCTATGGTTACAAGTGAGAAATTGACAAGGAAGGATGAATCTGCACCGGTAAATCCTACAAGGTGTAAGGAAGTTAAGTAGTGGAAACAACTTCCTACACTAACCTTGAGAGGAGGGTAATGCAAAAAATTTTCAGATCATTACAACAGTTACAGAAAATAGAAATAGATATAATAGCATTCATATCACAACACAGTGATTTACGTGGGGAAAACCCTTTCGGGAGAAAAACCCCACCCTCCAAAAGTAGCTCAATATTTTATTCAGCAATCAAAAACAGATTACAAAATACTTGCAGAGCAAGCTCTTCGCAGGAGTAGCACTAATCAGAGATTCAGAGGCAACTCAATAGCCATAAGACTCTTTCACACAACCTCTATCTCACACACCTCATAAATAGGAGATACAATACAAGAAACCGTCAAACGGTATTACAAAACCATGGGCTAAAACCACCCAATAAGGTGTAGCCGACCTTATCTCCCTTCTAGATGCCCTATGACATGTTAAAGCACACATCAACACATGTCGCTCCCTTTTTACAGCTCATTTATGTATTCGATACAAATTATTTTTCCTATTTCAGGAGTACAAACTTCCGGAGGCCATAACTTGAGAACCGGGTGTTCGATTGACGAACCGTTTGAAGCACCGGAAAGCTCGCGAAGTGCTCTATCACCTCGTAACCAGCTTTGCAGGTTACGACCACTTTTCAGGGCATTTCGGAGCCTCTAAAGTCCCCAAAATTAAGTTTAAACATTTTATTGCACCCCTCCAAGATGAAAACTTTAATATCTTCAAAACTAGCTGTGACCTTGCAACGCAACTTTACCGGAATGCTTATCTAGCCAACCAGAAGCTTCAGGGAGAGTTTCGCACCATTTCGTGCTCAAATGAAAACTTACTATAAATAGTAACCTCGCATAAATGCAAGGTTGAGACACCATTTTTTCCAACAAATCTCCCACTTGTCGAACACCTTGCATGAGCGGAAGGGAATGTCAACACAATGAATCAATTGCTAGGGGCCATAAGGCCCATAGACTCTGAACACCATCTGAACTTCTCTGTGCTCATAGCCTTAGTTAAAGCATCTGCAACATTCATCAAAGTGTCCACCTTAACCAGCTTCACCCTACCATCTTCGACCATATCTCTAACAAAATGATACTGAACATCAATATGTTTGGTCCGGGCATGAAATGTCGGGTTCTTAGCTAGGCTAATTGCACTCTGACTGTCACAGTAAACTGTCACTGTACCTTGTTTTATTCCAATATCTGAACACAGTCTCTTAAGCCAAATGGCCTCTTTAAAAGCATGAGTAGCTGCCATATACTCCGCTTCAGTAGTGGATAAAGCAACCACAGCCTGTCGCTTACTCATCCAACTAATTGCACCACCAAACAAAGTAAACACATAAGCACTGGTGGATCTTCTGCTATCAATATCACCTGCCCAATCTGAATCCACATAACCATGGATATCAAGGGAAGTCATGTCTCCAACTGAATTACCATGATAACACAAAGAATACTCTGAAGTACCCTTCAAATATCTGAAGACTCTTTTGACTGCATCCCAATGAACTCTACCAGGATTAGACATATATCTAGAAAGTACTCCCACTGCTTGGGCAATGTCTGGTCTAGTACAGACCATAGCATACATCAAGCTTCCAACCGCACTTTGGTAAGGCACTCTGCTCATGTCTTCCATCTCCAATGGGGATGTAGGACAATCTGAAACAGATAGTTTCGTTCCAACTGTAAAAGGAACACTCAATGGTCTACAATTTTGCATGTTGAACCTCTGTAACACTGAATTCACATACTTACTCTGGCCTAGCCATAGCTTTCTGTTTGCCCTATCTCTTCTAATTTCCATCCCAAGAATGTGCTTTGCTGCACCAAGATCTTTCATTTCAAATTTAGCAGCGAGCTGAGACTTCAGTTCTGAAATCATACCTTTCCCTTTACCAATGAATAACATATCATCAACATACAATGCAATGAATAAGAAATGATCACCATAAGATTTATAATAAACACAGTGATCTGATTTAGAACGTTCAAATCCCAAACTCAACACATATGTATCAAATTTCTGGTACCACATCCTAGGACTTTGTTTGAGGCCATACAAAGATTTCTTCAATTTACAGACCAAATTACTTTTGCCTTTCACCACATAGTGCTCTGGCTGTGTCATATAAATATCTTCCTTCAAATCACCATGAAGGAAAGCAGTTTTCACATCCATTTGCTCAACCTCTAAATCATAAGCAGTAGCAATAGAAAGCAAAAATCTAATGGACGTCATTTTTGCAACAGGAAAAAATATCTCACCGTAATCAACACCCTCAACCTGAGAGTAGCCTTTTGCAACTAACCTTGCTTTATACTTTTCAATGCTTCCATCTGAACCAATCTTTTTCTTGAACACCCATTTACAACCAACAGGTTTCGTCCTTCAGGCAATGGTACAAGATCCCATGTATCATTCTTTTTCAAAGCTGCCATTTCTTCCTCCATAGCAATCTTCCAGGATTCTGCATCATTCATACCTAATGCCTCTTCTACAGATTTTGGTTCATCCACACTAGTATTCAGAGCAAAAATACATCTCCAATCATCAGGTGAATACCTTTTAGGTGGTTGTCTATGTCTTGTAGACCTTCGAACAAGCTAAGTTGGAGGTTCTTCCTCTTCTTCTGAAGATTCAGAGCTAGACGAGCTCTCCTCAAATTCTTGCCTATCTAAGGGTCTTGATTCAACTCTTTCAGGTGTAGAAGGAAGTTGAATCACATCTTCTTTTTTAGTCTGTTCTGGCTGCAATGTAACAAAAGCAGACTTAATTTCTCTAAAAAAAACACTTCTACTATGAATTACCTTTTATGCAACAGGGTCCCAAAGCTTGTATCCTTTCACACCATAACTATACCCGATGAAGATACATTTCATAGCCTTGTTCTCCAACTTTGTTCACTTCTCCTTTGGCACATGTGCATATGCCTTGCAACCAAAAACTCTAAGATGTCTCAATGAAGGATTGTGACCTGACCATGCTTCCATAGGCGTTTTATCAACAAGAGCTGATGTAGGAGACTTGTTAATCAGGTAGCAAGCAGTGGCAACAGCTTCAGCCCAAAACTTTTGTTCAAGACCAGCACCACTCAACATACTCCTAGCCTTTTCCATCAGTGTCCTGTTCATTCTTTCTGCAACTCCATTCTGCTGTGGAGAATACGGAGTTGTCTTCTGCCTGTTAATTCCACAGTCTTTATAGAATCTATCAAAATCATTAGAGCAAAACTCACCACCATTATCAGTTCTCAAACATTTTATTTTCTTTCCAGTCTGCAACTCAACCATTGCTTTAAATTCTTTAAAACGACTAAAAACTTCAGATTTACTCTTTAGAAAATATACCCATGTCCTTCTACTAAAATCATCAATAAATGAAACATAATATGTGGATTTTCCAATCGAAGAGACATCTACTGGACCAAACACATCAGAATGGATAAGGTCCAAAACACCACAAGTTTTATGAGAACTCGAGTAAAACTGAACGCGGTTTTGTTTTCCATAAATGCAATGCTCACAGAAATCAAAGTCAAGATTACAATCATTCAAACCTTCAACAAGGTTTTTATTTTTCAAGGTCCTTAGACCCTTTTCTCCAATGTGGCCAAGTCTCTGGTGCCATAACATAGTCTTCTCTGCAGGTAACTTTGCTTCAGATGAAAGTGCACCCTTAGGTACCCAAAAACCATTTCCATCTGCTGAAGGTGAAACCTTCAAATCTTCCAGTGAGGTATCCACAGATTTACTTTTTACAGAAGTGCTATTACACTCAACAGTGTATGCTTCAAGCTTATACAAAGTGCCAAACCTGACACCTCTAGCAACTACCATAGCACCCTTAATCATCTTACATCCTGTTTCAGAAAAGACTACCTGCACACCTGCATCTATTAGTTTGCTCACAGATAACAAGTTTCATTTTAATCCAGGGATATGCAACACACCATTAATCCTTTTTATTCTACCATCAGAAAACCTGATTCTAACTTTACCTCGACCAACAATGTCTAAATGTGAATCATCACCCAAGTACACCTTACCTCCATTAAATTCTTCATATTCAGAAAACCAATCTCTATTGGAAGTCATATGAAAAGATGCACCTGAGTCAATTAGCCAGGCATCATTACCTGCATGAGTCGCCAAAGCCGCAATAAATGCATCGCCATCTTCCTTGTCGGACTCAGAATCAGAATCGAACTTTTTCTTTTTCTTCTTCTTTTCTTCTTTGCAGTCCTTACGGATGTGACCCGGTTTACCGCAATTCCAGCAAATGACTTTAGACTTTCTAGGAGATTTCGATCTCCCTTTGGATTTGGACTTGCCGCGCTTCTCATTCTTCTTGCCTTTCTCCTTAGGTCTTCCACGAACGGTTAGGGCTTCCTTTGAACTGATGGATACCTTCCTTCGCATCTCTTCACCGAGTAGGGCACCCACCACATCTTCAGATTTCAAAACAATAGAAGTACTACCGATAGCCATAACAAGAGAATCCCACGAATCAGGCAAAGAACAAAGCAAGATCTGACATTTCTCCTCCTCATCCATCTTAACACCGACGGATACTAATTGAGCCACAATCATATTGAATGCTTCTAGGTGGTCTACAATTCATCCACCCTCTTCCATCTTCAAGGAATACAATTTCTTTCTTAAGAAAATTTGATTTAATAAAGATTTCACTTGATACATCTCACCAAGCTTAGTCCATAGCTTCTTTGCAGATTTCTCTTCATGGACATTGATTAGAACAGAGTCTGCCAGGCACAGTCTGATTAGACGCTTGGCTTTTCGGTCCATAACATCATACTGAGCTGCCGCAGTAGGATCTGAGGGCCTTTGGACATTCGCATCAATAGCATCCCAAAGATCTCGATCTATTAGCAGATCTTCCATCTTCAGCTTCCACATCTCAAAATTACTTCCATTAAATTTCTCCACCTCTATTCTCCCTGACGAACTCGCCATCTGAATATTCCTGCAACAAGATCAAAAAGTGTCTTCTGCACAATCTCCCACTCAAATCTGGATTAGTTCAAAAAACCCAACTGCCCACAATTGAAACCAAAGGTGATCAGGCTCTGATACCACTTGTAAGGAAGTTAAGTAGCGGAAACAACTTCCTACACTAACCTTGAGAGGAGGGTAATGCAAAACTTTTTCAGATCATTACAACAGTTACAGAAAATAGAAATAGATATAATAGCATTCATACCACAACACGGTGATTTACGTGGGGAAAACCCTTTCGGGAGAAAAACTCCACCCTCCAAAAGCAGCTCAATATTTTATTCAGCAATCAAAAACAGATTACAAAATACTTGCAGAGCAAGCTCTTCACAGGAGTAGCACTAATCAGAGATTCAGAGGCAACTCAATAGCTATAAGACTCTTTCACACAACCTCTATCTCACACACCTCATAAATAGGAGATACAATACAAGAAACCGTCAAACGGTATTACAAAACCATGGGCTAAAACCACCCAATAAGGTGTAGCCGACCTTATCTCCCTTCTAGATGCCCTATGACATGTTAAAGCACACATCAACACGTGTCGCTCCCTTTTTACAACTCATTTATGTATTCGATACAAATTATTTTTCCTATTTCAGGAGTACAAACTTTCGGAGGCCATAACTTGAGAACCGGGTGTCCGATTGACGAACCGTTTGAAGCACCGGAAAGCTCGCAAAGTGCTCTATCACCTCGTAACCCGCTTTGCCGGTTACGGCCACTTTTCAGGGCATTTTGGAGCCTCTAAAGTCCCCAAAATTAAGTTTAAACATTTTATTGCACCCCTCCAAGACGAAAACTTTAATATTTTCAAAACTAGCTGTGACCTTGCGACGCAACTTTACCAGAATGCTTATCTAGCCAACCAGAAGCTTCAGGGAGAGTTTCGCACCATTTCGTGCTCAAATGAAAACTTACTATAAATAGTAACCTCGCATAAATGCAAGGTTGAGACACCATTTTTTCCAACACAAGGTACAAGTCTATTATTGGAGGTCTACTATATTTGACTCTGACTAGGCCTAACATAATAAATCTTCTTTGTATTAAATCAAGATATCAAAGTGATCCTAGAGAAAATGATGACAGTGTGGTGAAAATAATTTTTAGATACTTGCAAGGTACATCTTAATATGGTTTTTGGTACCCTAAGGATGATGAATTTACTTTATGTGCATATACAGATGCAGATTGGGTAGGTGATGTTGATGACTAGAAAAGTACTTCTGCTGGAGCTTTCTTTCTTGGAAAGAATTTGGTTTCATGGATAAGTAAGAAACAATCATGTACTTCTTTATCTACTACTAAAGTTGAGTATGTTATTGCTGCTACTAATTGTACACAAGTTCTATGGATGAAGAAAATGTTGAAGGATATTAAAGTGCATTGCATTGGACCGGTAGTTATTCACTGTGATAACTCTGCTTCTATAGACATATCAAAGAATTTGGTCACTCTAAGACAAAGCACATATCTATCAAGTATAACTTTTTGAAGGAGAAGGTGGAAGAAAATGGGGTTAGACTAGTTTATGTGAACACTAAAGAGAAGATTGCAAACATTTTCACTAAACCTTTGCCTAAAGAATCATTTGAGTACCTCAGAGACATATTAGGGGTTTCTGCCCCTTCAGAAGAGAACTGATTAATGTTATTTGACATCAATTCAGTATGCATTATCAAAGATATTATTACACCTAGAATGAATAATATTGATGTGGGGATGCTACTGCTTAGGGGGAGTAGTTAGCCTTGTGATTCAGTGGTTTTTCTTTTTTCTTTGATATTTTTTTTCAGATTTTTGGCTTTGATGTCAAAGGGGGAGAGATATATGTGAAAAACAACTTTACAGAGATATCATTCATAGGGGGAGTTTGGCCTTTGCTTCAGGACTTCATTTCTATATCTTTGTGTGGGAGATTGCTGGTTATCTTCCATTGGGGGAGACTTGTTTGGCATTTCTTGGCACTTGGATGTTTTTCACATCTAGTGTTGCCATTAATGCCAAAGGGGGAGATTGTTGGCCATTTGGAGGAATTGATTATGTGTTACATTGATGTTTTGTAATTGATGTCAACACTAGTTGTTTTGGCTGCTTTACCAATATCCTTCTAGTCTTAGTAGGATGTTTGGTTTCTAGTTGGATTAGATCATGATGATTTGGTATGCTCCAGTATGTTTGGGTTATGGAATTGGCTTATTCATGCTACTCAGATTCATGTTCAGTCAATTGGTTTTGATCTGGCGATCGGATGCTATCATGTATGTTGGCAAGCTTGGTTTGTTGTTCTGGTGAGGGTTTCATCGATAGAGCTTTGTTGAAGATCTTTGATTTTATGCATAAGTGTTGTTGGTGCGGCTTCTAGTGGAGATTCAGGATGTTGATGGTGATCATGTTTGAGAATTAGTTGAATGGGATCATTTCTTTAGCATGTGTGGACCTAAATTAGGTCCCAATATTATCTAGGTTATGGACTGGCTTAATGTAACGTGTGTATTGGACTTCTCGATGTGTTTCCAGGATGTCTTATGGGTTGCATATTATTTGTTTGGTCTTTGGCCAACATGTTTTGTAGTTATGTAATTTTTTTATTATCTGGTGGTCGACCTTATTGTTTGTCGTAGACAGTTTGTATATATATGATGCTAGATCTCATTGTAGATCATATGTGTAAGGGATATGGAATATAATAGGAGCAAATAATGTAATAATCATTCAGGCAGAGGATTTGGTCGATCATTGGTGATTGAGTTGGGTTTATGTAAGAGGATTTAGTCCTTCGGTATTGAGCTTAACTGAAACTGTACTCAGGCATAAGAGATGCTATCATTGGAGTTCATTCTTTCCTCGAGATTGTAGTCTAGATTTATAAGTTGTCAGTGAGACTCCTTTTGTGATGAGCAATGTGCTCTAGGTTGTTGGCCTTCCTGCAAGTGCATGCCTCTCAATTATATTCGCATACTTATTGCAGAAGTATTATCTGACTGTGGGTAGGATTCCCACAGTGGTTTTTTCCTTTACCAGGTTTTCCACATACAAATCTTACTGTCATGTGGCTGGTATTTATTCTCTAACTATTTTTATGCTTAATTGGTTTATGCATTCTGGTATAGATCTTCTAGGTTCCGATATTAAAGTTTTAATTTATTAAGGTTTTGGTAATCTGGTGACAACTGATTCACCCCCCCTCTCAGTTGTCTTCTAATTATTTGAGTTGTCTAATAGACTATTACCTACTACGATGCACAAAACCAAAATGTAAATTGTCAGAATCAATGGAAGATGTTGATGGGTAACAATATCCCACTCGATCAGTCATTATTGAAGGTACTTATTATCAACAAACAAAGATAGACAACAATGGTGTTACATTTACTGAATACATGCCCGACCAAAAAGTTTTGCATTATATTCATTTAGTTATAGCAACAAGATTACTTTTTGCAACATTATAAAAAAGAGGTTGTGGCTGCCAAAAGTGGAGGTTGCCTATTGAAGATCATGAAAGGATATTAGAGATAGTAAAAGATAGAGAGGATCCAGATTTTATATACCATGAGCTCACTTAACTTATTAGAATGAGTGAACTCATGTATTTTTTGACCATGATACATGTCTATATATGCATATATATGTATTCATACATGTATATATATGTATGTACTATTTATTTGGATCAAGCTAATTTTTGGATTGATATACATATATACATGGTGCAGGAGCACCCAAAGACATAAATGAATCCTAAAAACATCAAACCAATCCTTGGAATAGGCCAAATACACCTTGGAGTCACCAAATTTGAAAAGTGCAAGTTGACAACATTTGTTGTCATTGCAAAATGTTGTAAAAAGGGGTAACTAATCCTCCAATGGTTCCAAAAGTTTGAAAAGTGGTTAGAAACTATTAGGGAGGGTATATTATGCCCACTTGGATTGATTCCATGGTTTTTGTTGGTGTTTTTGTTGAAGTTGTTGAAATTGATGATGTTTCAGAGTTTGGAACAATACAATATACTTGGAGTTTTCTAAAATTCTGAGTGTTTGTTGTTCATCTCTGACTGGTATGGATTGGTGGATGCCTGAAACCAATTGGATGAGTTAGGTAAGTCTCTTACCTTTCATTTGAATCAAGTTTGAGGTCTTTTAATAGTTGGGTTGTAGAGATCCATCAAAAACTAACTGGACTGGTCACAAACCCTGCCAGAACCTAGGGTTTCACTGTAAAGATGCCCTTAATCTGACATTTTCACTAGAGGACCAAACAATCTATGGGAAAATGTTAGAGGGGCCATTGTAGCATAATATTTTGGTGTTGGTTTGTAGGGAGGCTCCAATCCTAAAGAGGTTGAACTGACCCTAGGCATGCATCTCTATGTGATCGTCTGAACTATAGAAGTGAAAATAAATTGTAGTAGATAAAGAAGATGTGATCAAGTCCTAAAACCTTGTATTTGGTGGTTTGAAACCTTAACCCATTGTGCAAAAGTGTTGATTTAGTTAGGGGACTAATACAAGGGGTACTTGCTTTGTAAATTAGGCCTAATTGGCTTAATTAGGTCTGGAAGGATAGTAAGGGCATAGACCTTTCAACTTGTGGTTAGATTCTAATCCTTTGGGAATTTGTGTAACTTGATCAAGGGCATCTGAATCTGCCCTTATTTTGTCTTGTCCTTTTTAATTTTGTTAAGTTGTGTTTGGAGAACTCAACCGATAGGGCTACTAGTCTACTGGTAGGGCTACTAGACAAATAGGATGGTTGTGAGACAAGTAACCCCTAACACATTTGATAGTCAAATCTTATGGGTTTTTTGTGTTGGGTGGACCACCAATAGAAAATATCCAATAGGTTTCCATCCCATTGGTACCGGAAGATTTTTTGCCTTTCACACAAGGGTAGAGTGTTTTCATCCTACCGGTACTGGAAGATACTGAACTGGTATGTATCCGATCACACAAATTATTGTGTGAGTTGATTACTTGGTAGATATGTTTTTTGACACCTTGAATAAACAAAATAACTTGTTTTGGACATAGTAGTTGTGGGTGAGAGAAGGTTATCACCTAGTTTGTTTCTTGGCTCTGCATCATATTGGTATCAGAGCACGAGCTGGATCACTTAGGGAAATTCATTTTTAGCGTATGTCCATGGAAGGAAGTGAGGGAGAGGCTAGTAACATGCCTCCTAAGAGTATGTCTCAAGATTCCATCAAGAAGTTGTTTGAAGAGATGTTTGAAAATAGAGTGAGGGAGTTAGAGAAGGCGAAGGGAAAAAGAAAGGAGGGTAAATGTGACTTTGATGAAGAAGAAGAATAGGGGGGAGAAGAAGAGACCCCAAGGAAGGAATTTGAGTCACCTGCAGATCAAAGAGCATTTGTTGAGGTCCTAAAGTCTATTAACAGAGAATCCTCATCAGGTAAAGATAACATCCCTATTTTTAGTGGGGAAATGAATGCAGAAGAAGTGATGGATTGGATTCAGGCATTGAACAACCATTTTGAGTGCAAGGAGACCCCAGAGAATAAGAAGGTTATCTCTGATAAGTCCAAGATGAAAGGAGCAATGCTCACTTGGTAGAATTACCTCCAAGGTGGGAGGCTGAAGGAAGGTAGAGGTATGATAACCTCATTGGATAGAATGTTGGCAAAAGTGAAGGCGCAATTCATCCCAGTAGACTATGAAGTCCAAGTATACAATAAGTTGCAAGGTTTGAGGAAAAAAGACCTTGATGTGAGTACATATACCAAGGAGTTCCATAGGTTGAGAATAAGGACCAAACACCATGAGGAGGATCCAGAGAAAGTGGCAAGATATCTTAGTGGATTGAAATATAGTATCCAAGATGAGATCAACAGATTAGCACCGGAGACAGTGAACAAGTGCTTTCAAATAGCACTAAGAGAAGAGGAGAAGTTAAAGAGAAAGAGTGATAAGTGTGTCGACTTGAATTTCATCATCAGAATACTACCTGCAACATGTTAGCTTCAAAAAATACAAAGGAAATGCTATAGGAAATCCAACCTCAACCAGTGAAACTACATGAAATGAATATTAAAATAAAAACATTATTTTTACCTTCATGATTTAAGTTTCATTGTGTCCTAACTCCATTGTTCCTGGTTGTAGGTGATGTGCTCTCACACAAGCACTGATAGCTTCCAAGATGGCATATGAAGAATGGACTGATAACTGATAGTTAACTGATACTATGATATGCAATGCTAAATGAGAAATGCTAAATGATTATGCTAAATTGCTTCAAGATTAAAACTCACAGATGCATAAGTTTTCTCAAATTGTTAGCTTGAAAACTCACTTGAAGGCTAAATCTTTCTCAACTCAAACTCCCACATTTATAGACTTTGAGAGGATAAAATGATGTGGCCTAGATCAATGGTCATGATTAGATTTGTAGATTTGGATGGTTGTGAGCAAAGGTGAAGGTTGAGAGAAAGGGGGAAGGAGAAGACAAGTGTCACTCATCTCACCTTGACTGGGTTGTTGACTGAGGGAATCTTGGGATGGTTGGAGAAGATTTAGGCATGAGAGGACAAGTGGACTCAAGTCCTTCCTAATATGTAGGGATGTTCGAGAGAATATAGAAGAAAGTTAAGAAATATGTGTATGTACATAATATTTCATTTATTTTGGAAGTTGGAGATAAGTGGCTAATAAATGTTTATTTATTTTAATTTTGTTGAATTAATTTAGCCACATGATGGATGAGTTGGCAAAGGAAAGATGAAGTGGAGATGGAAGGTGAGTTGGAAAAAGGGTTTAAATAATTTAAGAAATTAATTAATATTTGAGACTATAGGATAGAAGAATAATGATTAAATATTAGATATTTAATTGATTGATTAAAGGAATAATTAAATATTAGATATTTAATTAATTGATTAGAGGAAAACGATAAATGAATCAATTAATAAAAATATGTCAATTAAATTAATTAATAGAAAGACAAGAAATGAATTAAATAAATTAAACTTTTCAATTTAACTATTTAATAGAAGAATAATTATTAAAGATATAAAATATTTATTTAATTGCTCATAGCCATTTTAATGTGTATACATTTCGCCCCTCTTTGAAATGATGTCAAGACAACATTGTTTCAAAGATTAAATCAAGTCTTTAGTGTGCCTGATGGAGATAAAAATCCTGATTGTGTGCCCCATGGGAGATTGATTGTGAAATTGTTGAAAATTTTGGATAAACGATTGATCTCCCAATAATTGAAAAGGTCCTTCAGTTAAATTCATTTATGAAAAATAAATAAAATTGCCCTATTTAAAAGCATCAATTACCCTTCCAAATGGTAAATATAAAATTAACCAAAGTTAATTTTAATCTCATTTGCATCCTTGTCAGCTTGTGAAGAGAATTGTCTTTGGTGAGGTGGCAAAATGGTGATTCCGTTCGAGAACCATCGATTTGAGTGTGTTCGACAATATCAGCGACCTCCTGACTATGGTTGTCTAGTATGTACCTTATCCTGAGCATTTTTGCAACTTGTTGTACAATTTTCCTTGCTTTTCAGTGTGTGTGAGGCTATTTTGGTTTTTTTTAATTTTTGGCTTTATGTTTTAACACTTTCGTTTTGTATGTTAGCGCTTTTGCATTGGATGTTAATGATTTTGATAGTTTTAGCGCATTTGTTTGTTTCATTCACGCCTTTGCGATTTATGTTAGCACTTTTGTTAAGTCAGTGCTTATGCTTTGAGTGTTTGCGTGTATGTTAAAAAGGGCAGTGCATATGACTGTTTCATGCTTTTGTTCCAAGGGTTAGTACATTTGCGAAAAAGGTTCACGCATATGTGTGTTTCAATGCCTGTGTTCAATAGAATAGCACTTTGGTTAAAAAAGATTAGCGCTTTTGTTTCAGATGAATTTGTTTGATGTTGTTCATGTTAAAATTCATTTTGATGATGTGATTGATGCATTTGAATGCGCAATTGTGATTGATAGGTATTTGATTGATGTCTTGATTGATAGAAATTTGATAATGTTGATTGATAAGATAAACAATTGATTTATTTGATTTGATTTGTAAATCGATAGATTAGCTCTAAGAAATCGATGCAGTTTCTGATGAAGAGCATAGCAGAGGTTGATTGAACTCAGTGACTGATAGAAAACCATGATTTGATAGGCTTAGATTGATTTGATTGGTAAATTGATAGATTAGCGATCTCTTTGATTTGATGATTTGATTGATAATTGATAGAGATCAAATTCTCTTGTTAAACAGGAGAAACTCGATGTTCTCTAGAGTCAGGAGAAATTCCCGGCTATGCGCCATTTAGTGCTAGAGCTTACATAGGCTAAGATTAGACACATATATGCCTGTGGATTACACCATTTGTTATATATGCCTGATATTACCCATAATAGGGGATTATTGATTGCCTTAGTAGAGAGATGGCATAGCAAGCATAACACTTTCCACTTGCCCACTGGTGAGATTAGTGTGACACTTGAGGATTTCTATAGGATTCTCCACACCCTCATGATTGGTGAGTTAGTCTAGTATGATTTTTTAGTATCGTGGAGGGACAAAGGCTTGTAGAGCCACATTTAGTGATGAGAAAATTTTCATAGGAGAGATCCAATGGGAGAATATGGTTATGTATTATGAGACGCTCCCAGTGATTCTTGCAAGTTTTATTGGAGGATTCATCTGTCTAGAAAGGAGATCTCAAGGTTTTCCTGTTGTTTGGGGTGAGAGTCTTCAGATCATGATGCATCATCGGGCTCCATATGCATGGGGTATTTTTATGCTCGCTCATGTGTATCATGATCTTGATCAGGTTGTTTTTTATGAGAGTGCTAGTTTGTCAACAGGATGCATACTTTTATAGATTTGGTGTTGGGAGCACATTGCTATTACTCAGCCTATACATCATAGAGCTTATGGTGAGATGTAGCCATATGTCTATTTATATGTAGGTATCCTTCCTCAGCATATGCTGGGTAGGATGGAGTATTGGCGTTGGGTTCTGGATTCACTAGATAGTGTTATTTGGAGACCTTATATTGACTGTGAGCCATGGATGGATGATGCACGGATATTACCATATATTATGTAGAGTAGATATCTCATTGGTCGGACTCCATACATTATTGAGCGGTAGTTGATTAGTCATATTTTGAGACAGTTTGATATCATTTAGCATATGCCTATTGGTGTCATGATATATGCATGACGGTACAAGGATAGGAAAGATTGGGGACCATCTTTGTCTTTTGAGATAGAACGCACAGAGTCACTCACTGCTCCTAGGGTGGCTTATTATTTGAGATTACACATTCTAGATCCTGGGGTGACTGCGGATTATTCTTAGTACATACTTGCACACCTACTCAGATTATTGAACCAACAGACCCTCGTACTAGCTCAGGAGATGAGGAGGATGATTCAGATGATCCCATCATTAGGAGACGGAGATAGAGATGGAGATGAGATCTTAGAGCTACTCAGAAGACTAGAGTCGATGGAGATGAGGGAAGAGACAAAGGCGGAGGTGGTAGGACACTTGGATGGAGAGGAGGTCAATTGAGAGTCTGTGGAGGACCTTTTGGGATGGTTGGTAGGATTGGGAGACCACTTCCCATGGGTGGGAGAGATGCAAGATGGATTAGGAGGGATACTGGCAGGGTGGGTATGAGATCAATGAGAGGATTACCCTCTACAAGAGGAGGTTGGAGCATTGGACTATATGGGGGTTGTGGGAGAGGCATTGATTTTGGTCAGATTTAGCCAGACCCTAGGGTTATTGCAGCTCATGGTGGAGAGGAGAAGGATCCAGAGGATCATGTTCCACTTATTCGATGATGGGTTTTGAGAGTTACTCGGACTGAGATTCTAGCAAGTGGATAGGGAGGTGGAGATGAGGGGATTGAGGGTCATGTTCCTCAGCAAGATGTGCCAGAGTAGGATACTTTGGATAGTCTCAGAGAACAGATAGACCAATTTAGAGCACAGGTATAAACACTCATGACAGAGAGAGATAGGGCTATTAGGAGACAACATGATACTTAGGGTCTTCTTGATCACATTTAGCAGGTTGTATCAGACACTATTTCGAGCTAGGAAGGAGACATCATACAGGCGACGATTATATGAGGATTTAGTCACAAAGAGCTAGAGAGCAAGTAGCTATCATACCACTATGAGGATGGATACTAGTAGCGGTGGAGTCATGGGACCTCCTTAGAGGAGTGGTGATCATGCAGGACAGGCATCTAGAGGATCTTCTTGCCCACAGCCATAGAGACGGATAGAGTTAGGTGGTAGTGGCACAAGAAAACCTTGACTTGATTTATATTTGATAAGGCACTTTGTATTTTTGATCTGATATCATTGTATACTTGGACTTTTATTGTTTTATGATGATCTATATGCAGACATGGACTCTATATGATGATCTTTTATTATGCATGTTACTTGATATGATGATGATATATATACATTGATTACATGGATGATGCTATTTTCTTTGCTTTTATGATGATGATGTTCTATATGATGCAATGACGAATTATTTTGATTTTTGATGATTTGGTGATCATGGATGCACTTGAAAATGATTACTTTAAATAATGTAAATGCAATGATCTATATGGGAATGCAAATGAATGATTGATTTTATTTCATTTTCAATGTGTAGGATGATGTAAATGCAAATGATCTACATGAAATGTTTTTAATTTTTATATGTAATGCTTATAATGATTATGAATCTAATTGTAAAGATGCAACTAAATGATCTTGATGAACGTCAATGATAATGATCCTAATGCAAATAATAATGATGATATACTACATGAATAATGAAATGCACTTAATGGAATGCAAACTAATGCAATGATTGAAATGCAACTAAATGAAATGAAAGATGATTGAAATGATATTAAGGATGAATGAACCTACAATAATCAAATGCAAATTGTTTTTGTTTGTCCAAGTATACTCAATCTTTATTTATGACCATTGATTTATGAATGAAATGATATGCTTATAATGCAACTGATAATGAATTCTTATAATGCAGATGAATAATGATCTAATCTAAAATGATCTAACTAAAATGATACTACCATTCTTTATATGTTGTCTTGTAACAGTGCTTGATTTCATCATTGAGCTTTATAAAATGTTGTAAGAAAATACAAGCAACTTGACATAAAGATCCAAGCTGACCTGAGTATTTCTTACATGGATTTTGATATAGCAAGTTAATACAAGCAACTTGATATAATGAATCAAGGCGACCTGAGTATTTCTTATAGAATAGATAAGGATTATCTCCTTTCATGCATGACTCGAAACATCCTCCTTGATCTTTCTTTTTCTGATCATATCCTTAGACAAGTACATACCTTAATAAGAGATAAACCACATACAACTATCAAAGAAAATAATCAATTCCCATCATAGCCTCTCTAGTCATGGACATCCTTGAGTCGCATAGAGTACATGATTAACAATAAAATCAAGATATAAACACTGAATCTTGTATGTCATTCACATGTTCTCATGGTCATTAATTGATATAATTATTTTGCTGAATGATCATTGATAATATTTATTACTTCTTGGTTGATTCTTGAGTTTCATGATTCAGTTGTTATAAAAATGCCTTGATCTTCGTTGCTTTGTTGCTCTTTATCTGTTTCAAAATCCTAGGTATTTTTGGTTTTTTAAAGTTTTTTGAATGTTTTGGATTTTCAAATATTCAAAATATCACCTTTCCAAAAGGAATTAAGATTTTACCCCCAACGGAAATAAAAATTTATTGTGGATGTACGAATTGATCAAGATCCAAACCATGGTTGGATTCAATGCAGATATGATTGATTCTGATAAAATCTAAGATAGTGACTACGATAAGTATGTCGAAGATTGATAACTGTTGGTAATCTGCATATTTTCTGCTAATGGTTCAGAGTAATGAATGTGAAAGATGAAATGGATGAGCTAGGATAGATGGAAGTGATAGATGAGAAAGGATGAATAGGTAGGTGCGCAATGTGATCTCATAGATAGAAGAATTCACTTTTTAGATAGCGTCTATTTACCAGGTTTTCACTATCTAAATTTATTGCATTTTGTTTTCTTCATATTTTGATTTTTTTCTTCTTTTTTGCTTTTGTTGTTTTATGCTTTTTAGGGATTTTCTGCTTTTTTGATTTTTACTGATTTCTTCAAGACTTTATATGCTTTTTATTGATTTTTTCTAGGTCTTTACATCTCAAGCATAGAATTTCCTGAGATGGACATAATTGATAGGTTCATCAAACCAATCACCTTCAGGGGTAGATAACTTTATTCTCCTGAGCCATATGTTTCTACTATGACAAAAGGACCTAGTCAATTTGGTTCAAATTTACCCTTGTTTTCTCGGTCTTGCTGATTTCGCGAATTTCCCCTTAGAACTATATCTCCAATCTGAAAAATACATGGCTTGACTCTATGATTATAACTTCTTTCCATTCTTTGTTGATATACCTTCAAATGATTTGTTGCATTTTGGCAACATTCTTGAATCAACTCAAGTTCTTGAAGTATAGAGACTCTTTCTTCTTCTGGTATAAGTCCTTTCAAGGAAACTCTAAGAGAAGGTATCTCTAATTCTATTGGTAATATGGCTTCTGATCCATAGACTAAGAAATATGGAGTTGCCCCTATTGGTGTGTAGATTCTGGTTTGGTATGCCCAAAGAACAGGATTTAGCTAAATGTGCTAGTCTTTTTCTAGCTTCATTGACTATTTTTTTCAAGATTTTCAAGATAGTCTTGTTTGATGCCTCAACTTGACCATTTCCTTATGGATAATATGGAGCATAAAACCTATGTTGGATATGGAAATGCTCACATAGTTCCTCACATCTTGATTCTTAAATGGTCATCCATTATTAGTGATAATGGTCATAGGAACTCCATAGCGACATATTATATAATTCAAGCTGAATGATGATATTTGTTTTCCTATCACTTTTGTCAAAGGTATTGCTTCAATCCATTTAGTGAAATATTCAGTAGCAGTCAAAATGAACTTATGTCCATTAGAGGATGAGGGATTTATCTTACCAACCAAATCAAGGCCCCATTGAGAAAATGGCCATGATCCTTCTATAGGATGCAATTCTTGTGCTGGTGCATGGATGAGATTCCCATGGATCTGACATTGTTTGCATTTCTTGGCATATGTTAACGAATCTCTCTCCATAGTAGGCCAATAGTAACCTATACAAAGAAGTTTCTTAGCCAGTGTTAATCCACTTGAGTGTGTGCCACAAATACCTGCATGAACTTCGTTAAGAAATTTCTCAGATTCTTCTCATTCAAGACATCTCAATAAAGTGCTATCTAGACCTTGCCTATATAAGGTATCTGCAATAATAGTATAGCGGGATGAATGATGGATAAAATTTCTTCTCTAATTGTGGGATAGGTTAGGAGGAAGGATATTCTCTTTTAAGTATTGATAAGTTTGGCCGTATAACGATTGACTGGTTTCCGATATATGGAAAATCATGTAGGTATGTTGGGATTGAATGGTAGGGGTTAAGATATATTCCACCTGGAATTCATAACATTGTTGATTCTCCTAATTCTGCAAGAGAGATACTATTGTAGCCATTGCATCTGCTACTTTATTCTCATTTCTTGGGATCTGAGTGAATGATACTTCTTCAAAGTGTTCTTTAAACTCTTCTACCAACTATTTGTAGGGCATGATCTTGTCATCCTTAGTTTGATAATCATTATTTATTTGGTTGATGATAAGCTATGAATCACCATAGACATGCAATTCCTTGATATTCCATTCAATAGCCATTTTGAGACCAATAATCAATGCTTCATATTCTACAGTATTATTTGTGCATGGAAATCACAGTCTATATGATTTTGGAATTGTATGTCCCTAAGGTATGATGAACAAAATTCTTGCACCTGATCCATATTGTGTATAAGAACCATCAAAGTAAAACTCTCAAAATTTTGTACTTATTGTCAGAATGTCTGCATCAGGAAATTCAATGTGCAATGGTATGTCATCATGTAAAGGTGCTTCAGCTAATTGATCAACAATAACCTATCCTTTGATAGATTTTTGATCAACATATTCTATATCAAACTCACTTAGTACCATAACCCACTTTGCTAGTCTTCCTGTCAAAGTTGACATGTTCAACAAATACTTTAGTGGATTGATTTTTGCTATCAGTTTCACAGAATGAGTTAGCTTATAATGTTGTAGCTTCTGAGTTGCAAAAACAACTACTAGGCATGTCTTCTCTATTAATGTATAATTCAATTCATAGCCGACAAGTGTTCTACTAATGTAATACACTTCTCTTTCTTTTCCTTCTTCATCATGTTGTTCTAGGAGAGCTCCTAATGATACATTTGTCACTGAGATATAAAGTAACAATGGTTTCCCTTTGATTGGTGATACAAGTACTAGAGGATTCATGAGATATTATTTGATTTGCATAAAATCCTCTTCACACTTCTACTCCCATTTGAATGGAACATTCTTGTGTAAAATATGAGTGAATGGATGACACCTATCTGCTAATTGAGAGACAAATCTTCTAATTGATTGCAATCTTCCTTGTAAAGAACATAATTGACTTATGTTCTTGGGTGACTCCATTTCCATGATAGCTTTGACCTTTTCTAGATCTACTTCAATTCCACGAGCTGATATAATGAACCCAATAATTTTTCCGGAGGTTACTCCAAATGCACATTTCTTTGGGTTTAATCTTAACTAATATCCTTCAAGCCTATCATAGATCTTGCCCAAGATGTTCAAATGTTCTTTTCTTGTATGAGATTTTGCAAGTATATCATCTACATAATCTTCCATAAATATATGCATCATATCATGAAAAATTGTTGTCATAGCTCTTTGATAAGTTGCTCCTGCATTCTTAATCCTAAATGGTATAACATTCCAAAAGTAAGTACCCCATGCATAGGTAAATGCAATATTTTCTTGATCTTCAGAGGTGATTTTGTTAGGAAACTCACAGATATTGAAGGGGGGGGGGGGGGCGAATCAGTATCTAACTGGTAATTACAAGTTCTCAACTTAAAACATGCATAACATATTGCAACAGTGTACCGGTGTGCAAGAAATAATGCAATAAATAGAAATGAAAGAAACCACATGAAAATCACACCATAACACAATGTTTTAATGAGGAAACCCGGTGTGGGAAAAACCTCAGTGGGATTTGTGGCCCACAATATTTATTTACTGGCCAATAAGAGAATATTACTTACAATAGGGGCCTGCACATGCAAGAAGGCCAAATGCCTAGAGCTCACTACTCAAATGGGAAGTTTCACTAACTTACAATGTGGATTATACAAATCCAATAACTTGTACTACTTTACAATAGCATCTTCAATGCCAGATTCAGTACCAGTTTCTGCTTTGTTCTTTACATATACCCCTTAACCTATATTTTGCATAATAGGTCCGCCTAATCTTTTTCTCCTTACTTCTTCGCTTACATTCCTTACTTTCTTACAAAATGTCTACAGTGATCTCTTTTATATATAAGAGTCATTTTACAATGATATCAAGTTGGCTTACAATGTTTTTCAAATAATAAACAAAATTTAATATAACAAAAATCATGTCGGCCTCTGTGCCAGTATGCTTCCTTTCTCTGTGCCGGTGCCGGTGTTCTGAGTGGCAGTGTAGAGTGTGTTTTCCTAATGCCGGTGTAATGCCTTGTCAGTGTTCTAAGTGTGTTTTGCTGATGCCAGTGTAATGCCTTGCTGGAGTAATAGGATTGTAAGGTTGCCATCAATGAAAAGACCTTCAATCACATACAATGTCTCATTGGAGTGTGCATATGCCAACAGATTCTTATTTGATTGTATCCCGAGAATCCATCCATTAATGAAAACATCTCATGTCATCTTGATAAGTCCACAATTATATCAATGTTGGGTAGTGGAAAATCATCTTTGGGACATGCCTTGTTCAAATATCTGAAATCAATGTAGACTCTTATGCTTTTATCTGGTTTTGACACTGACACAATGCTTGAAACCCATCTTGGATAGGCAACAGATCTTATGAAACCCACATCTAATATCTTCTTTAGCTCACCTTTTACAAGGAGAGTGATGTGTGGATGCATCTTTCTTAGCTTTTTTTTAACTGGTTTTGCTTTTAGATCCACATTGAGAGGATGCATGATAAGATCTGGATTAAGTACTGGCATGTTTGCATAGGACCAAGCAAAATTTATCTGTCTTTGTTAGAATAATTTTATGTATTATTTCCTCTCTTTATCTGACAATGATGCAACAGAATGAAGTATCTTGGGATCCTTTGGTGTGCCAATTTTTATTGCTTCTGTTGGTTCTATTAGAATAGCAGATCTCTCTTGAAAATATGCAGGAGGATATCAAAATTTCCATCTTCTAGTGCCTCAAAGAGGTTTTCACCATCAAATACGTCCTTTATTTTTCCTCTTGATTGATCTAGTGTTGCCATGAAATGGTTTTCAGCACCAGGTCTTTTCCTTGTTTTATTTCAATTTTGCAATGAAAGTTTGGCATTCTCTTGACTGTAAGAAACATTACTTGATTCCGTGATGGAAGATATCTTAGGTGTTATGGGTTTGACAACATTAAGATACACAGCTAAGTCATGGTCATTGGAAAAGATATCCAATTCAGGGTTTTCTAGGTTATCCCAATCAATTAGTTCTAGATGAAGCAGGGGTAAGTCATAGTCATCATCATTGTTAGGTGCTTCAAGGTTCATGACATAATAGTAATAATTTGGTGTAGAGTAGGTAATACATCATAGATAGAATGATCTTGAGGATAGTCTCTCCCAAATATTTCTCCAATCAGTTCTAACGAAACTAGCATTGGTATATTATGGTTCACACTCAAGTGACTCTTCATCTGACATTTGTCCCTCAAACGAATGGATTATATCAACACACACATCTTTAGTACTGCAAGTTCCTTCTTGATTAATTTCAATAGATTCATTTATATTTTGAAGTTGACATACTTGTGCACATAATATAGAGGATTCTTTAGCTAGCTTTTGTCTTCTCTCGAACTCAGCTTCTTCTAGACTAATAGTCAATCCTACTTGACTATCTCTTAGTTCTTCTATGGTTCTTCCATACCTTGGTACATCTTGCTACTCATTTGATAGAAATCTGATAATTCCTGATGCTTGATCCATATCTATTTATGCTTCTTTTGGCGTTACTTCTAGGTCTTTTTCATCCTCTTTCGTTTGTTGTCTTGTATATGCCTCTTTTCTCTGGATTCTGAGTTCTTATTGTCTTCTTTCTAGCTCTATCTTTTGTTTTGTAAAAGATAAGTCTTCATTTGTGATAGTTGCTTGCTCTTCATTCTTTTCTTCACTTGATACACTAGATGATACATCTGGAACCCATTCATATTCATTTGAATCTATCTCTAAACCATTGTCTAGGATTACACCACTATACCATACAAGAATATTGTATGGTGCAAATAGTTCTCTAATTTCTACCATCTCTTCTTTTACTTCTTCTAGAATATCTTGTTCAGATTTAGCATTTGCTCGTATTCCTTGAACTTGTTTACAAGATTCTTCTTCTCTTTTGATTGCAAGTTCTTGTTGTTTCTCATATTCTTTTTGTTTTTGCTTATTGGCTACTATTTCTGCTGCTTGATGTAGCTTTTCTTGCCATTGTTCTTCTTTAGAGACTGATTTCTTTCTCCACTTTGGCTATTGATAATTATGTTACTTTTGATTTGATTTTAGATATCCAAGTCCTGATTTATCTTCTTTAAATTATGAGTGAGGACAAATAGGTTCTAAAATACCTTGATGTCACTTACCAATTGGTCCTTTTCCTTCATATCTCATTTTTTTGCATGATCTTATAACTATTGTCATATTTCTCTATTGGAATATTGACTTCTACAACTGTTGCTATAGTTTCATTTTCATCTTTGTACAACCAACCAAGAATGTCCTTATCTTTAGTTTCTTTTGCAAGTGTTCCATCTCTAACAAATTCTCCATTAAACATTTCTTTTGATTTTTCTGAGATCCGTGGTTGGATATTTGTAGGCTTTCCATATGATTTAGGTGAAAGTGGAAAATTATGCAAAGAATATTTTCTCATTCCTTCATCATTTAATTTGAGCTTTTTCTTGAAATTTTCCCATAACTTTTCTTGAATTTCTTTGGTAGAATATACTGATTCTCTATTATGTGGAACTCTTGTATCTTGTCTTGGCTTCAGATTATTGCAATATTGGATAGAGTTTGCAATTATAGTGACCTCTTGTCCTTCATGAGGAAACTTTACACATTGGTGATATGTAGAAGGAATTGCTTGCATGTTGTGAATCCATGGCCTTCCTAGAAGAATGTTATAAGAGAGATTCAAATCTTAAACCTGACATAATGTATTCCTTTCCACAGGTCCTATTTTAATTGGTAACACCATAGTACCTTTAGAAGAACACTCCTCTTCATCATAAGCCTTAATGGTTATTTTATTCTTTGGATCTATTGCATGTTTTGAATATCCTAGAGCCTTTATTAAACTTAATGCACAAATGTTTAAGCCAACTCCACCATCTATGAGTACGCGTTTGACATGAGTTTTCTTAATGGTGACTTAAACATGTAAGGGAGCATTATGAGGATGTTGCAAGGATGCATCATGATTTTTAGAAAATAATAAACAATGAGGGGCTATAAGGTGTCCCACCATGTTTTGGAACTAATCTACATCCAAGTCTTTTGAAACTCTTATTTCCATTAGAGATTTTTCTAAAATTTCCTTATGCATAGGTGAAAATTTGAGAGGTTCCAAAATTGATATTTGAGAAGGTATTCTTTACAATTGTTCCACTAAGTTATATTGTCGTGAAGTGGAGGTTGATTTATTTGTTATACCTAGAAATGTGACCTTCACTTTGCTTCTTGTAATAACATTGATTGGTTCTAATGGTGTGTTATCCTTAATGATGATGACATTTACCACATCATCATATGTATAAGTGTAGTTCACTTTGGCTTTGCCTTTGTCATCTTTTGATTTAGATTGTTCACCTTTTTCATAGTTTGGAAGTGGAGTTTTGAAGGCTAGGTGGGATTTATTTGTCTTATGACTATCCACTATGATAGTTCCATTATCAATTAAATCTTAGATAAGGTGTTTCAATCTTTGATAATCATTAGTTTGGTGTCCTTTATTTTGATGGTAATTGCAAAAATTATTGTCATTCCACCAATTAGGTTTGACTTGTGTTTCATAACTTCTTATTTCTGGTAAAATAATCAGTTTGTTTGCAAGAAGAGTTTTCAAAGTTGATTCCAAGGGTTCTCCAATGTTTGTGAATTTCCTGCGAGGATTGGAGAAGAAAGACTTGGATTTATTATTTTCTTGATTGTTATTGTTTGGGTTTTGACTTGATAGATTAAAGATTGGTTGTTGTTTCATAGCATTATTGTCATCATTTCCTCCATTGATGACATTCCTATTCTTTGACCAAAACTTGGGTTTGTCATTGGTGTTGTTGTTGTTGTGGTTATTGTTGTGGTTGTTGTAAGAATTATTGTAAAGCTTTAGCTCTCCTTTCTTTACCATCACGTCTTCTATTTTTAGACCATTCTCAATCATCTTGGAAAAAGGAGGAGGACATTGCATTTTTAGAAGATAACTCATTTCACTGATAAGATTATCAATGAATATGTTCATCTTTTCTTGATCAGGTACATCTCTTGGATGCTTATTAAACATTAGTTTCCATCACTGCAAGAAGATCATGAAAGATTCACCATTCTTTTGTTTAACATTACATAAATCCAACATTGTTATCTCATTCCTTACATTGTAGGAATATTGTGAAATAAACCTATTCACGAGTTCTTCAAAAGATTTGATTCTAGGTGGTAATCTTGAAAACCATTCCATTGATTGTCCATTTAAACTTCTAGGGAAAATATGCATTAGGTAAGTTTTGTCATGTGCAAATTCCATACACATAGTACAAAACTCCCTAATGTGATCTTGAGGATCAAATTTCCCATCATATTTATCATATTTAGGGATCTCGCAATGTTGTGGAAATGGTATCATATTCAAACTTTTATCAAAAGGATATGAGCATATATCTTCCAATGAATACTTCTTGGAGCTTGTTCCATTCTGCATATCTTGTATCTATTGTTGTAGAGTTTGCATTTTTGCCTAGTGAGATTTAACAATGGATTATCCACATGATTTCTCCTTGTCTCTTCATAAGTTCTTCTATCACTACACTCTCTTCTTGTTTCATCATGTTCTTTTCTTGTTTCTTCATGGATTTCTTTGTTTATATCTTTGTTATTTGGATCATCTATGTTTTGAGTATTTCTTATCTCCGCATCTTGTTTCAAGCCTTCTATGTTAAAGTCTTGTGGCAATTTAGCTCCTAATTTTGCCAACATCAAAAGACATTTTTTTTTGCTTTGCTAATAATTTTTCCATTAGTCTATCAAAATTGAAATCTTGCTCAAGGTCTCTAATGGTGTTATTGACATCTTCTTCATCATCAATCGTATACCCAAAAGTGTGGAACATTGAATTATCTTCTTTTTCCATTTGTTTTTGTTGTTTTATGAGTTGTTCGTATTAAGCTCTAGTCCAAACTGGCATGTGATTGTTTCAAAATTTTTGAAGTTTTCTAAAGACAACTCAATAGGTGATTATTGGTTTAGGAAGGTAGGCTTTGTTGATTTTACCACTGTTGTTTGTTCGTTGTGATAAAGTGTCTCTTTGTTGAAAAGCACATTCTTGCAAAATTTCTCCATCAAATTCTATTCTGCAGCCACGTAAATAGTGACAAAAACGGTGTAGGAATGTCCTATGTTTTAATAAGATCTTGCAATTGATATACAAGAATCTTATCCTTTTCTAAGTACCTTTATAACTGGGTTTTATTTTCTTAAGGCAATACTTAAAAGTCATATAAGCATATGATAGTTTACAAGTTTTTTTTATTCCAATGTGAGTGCAATTCTGATTTTGATATAACCTAGGTTCAAATTAGGAAAGATATATCCAAGATAATGAACACAAGGTGGATTGATCAAGTTTTGTGATAGAGGATTTGATATATCCTGATGAGAAACTGACAATGATGTTGATTTTTGCACTTAAGATGTTTGAATCAATATCTTGTGGAATGTTTTATGCTTATGGAAACCTTTTTGGAAATGGCATATTGGATTGGTGACCCAGTTATCGAACTAGTTTGAAAATGTGTTAGTTTAAAGACAATTCTACTCAAGAAGTGTTTTGATACTGACTTTGAAATTTTCGGTTTGATATACTTTGTCTCAAATGTGAGAAAGCCTTTGTGCTAACATTTTTGGTCAAAAGTGCTAACTTATGGGTTAAAAGCACTATTTTGTTGCTTGAAAGCATTACTCTGACTATGTCTCAAGGATTCTTTTCAAATTTTCCAACAAGTTGTTGGATTTTTGCTCATTTTTAGATGATGACTTTCTTTAATTTTTGACCATTCTGAGCATTTTATAGACATAGAAGACACAATGTTTGAAAATAAAATGTACAAGCAAGTATAAATCTAATGGTAGGTTGAGACAATTATCGTTGAATCTCACATGGGGTTTTCCCTGAGGCTATGTTATTCAAAGAAGATATTTAGATGCTTGACCCCATTGGCTCCACCCTCAACATTCACTTCTTCGGGGCAACCAAGCACCAGTTTCCATGAAAACTCCCCATGGCACACTTTATCTCTACTAAGAATCGTATGTGTGTGAGCCGCTTCAGAGGTCTGACCTCCTGCGAATTAGAAGGATTTTGGCAACTAGTATAAGTGGTTTTTAGTAAAGGCTTCTGGTCATGTGGCCATACATGCAAAACTTTCAACTTAGTAAATACAAAGGTTCCTAGCCTATAGAGGTTACGCTCCATAGGGTTTATGGGGAAACATAATGTCGGTATGAACTTATCAGCACATGTTGCTTGTGACTTTCATCATAAACATGATTTATTTAGAGTGGATCAAAAGGAATCGGTATTAGCATGTTTCCACTTTGGGTCATTCCCCTCTCACTGGCCCCCTCAAGGTAGCTCAAGAAGGCAGACCCTCTAAAGGTTACAAATGAAAGAAAGTGGGTCTAGTTTTCTAATCACCGCATGAGGGTGAGAGCATACTTACCTACTACTTCATCAAGCACATGAAACACAATTTTATTTTATCCTCCTAAAATCTATGTGCAACTACTTTAAAGAAGTCACTCAAAATGCAAGTTGCATGATGTCAATTTATCCCCTTAGTTATGCTAAATGAGCAAGATATGATGTGTTACTTTCCAAAATGAAACTCTTAATTAAGTACGTGAGGAAATGCATGAAATTTTGTTAAAAATAATCCTGCAAATAGATATGTCAGTAGGTTGAAAATTTTAGTTCTTGGACATTTAGACCTACAGAAAAAGTTTATTAGTTGCAAATAAAAGCGTTATCCTAACAAATGCACTGTCTTTCACCTCAAAAGCACTAACCTAGAGGACAAAAGCATGAACCTGCGACACAAAAATGCTGCTCTATAGACTAGAATGCTTGAATTCTCTAACATAAGCGCTAACCAAAATGACACATGCATGAACCTGTGAGGCAAAAGTGCTGCTCTAAGGATTAAATATGTTGATTTGTAGACAAAAGCGCTAGCCTAAATGTCAAATGCGCTAACCTGGAAGACAAAAGCACCAACCTATTAAATAAAAGCATTGTCAGAACTCACACAGGTGTGAATCTAGATTACAAATGCATTAAACTTGTTTTTGCAAGAACTAGATAGGATATTAGAAAGATATATGTGAGGCTCCAGCCCCACAGTGGGCACCAAAAAGTGTCGACTTTAATTTCCTCATCAGAATACTAGCTGCAACATGTTAGTTTCACAAAATACAAAGGAAATGCTATAGGAAATCCAAAATCAACCAAAGAAACTACATGAAATGAATATTAAAATAAAAATATTATTTTTACCTTCATGATTTAAGTCCAATTGTGTCCTAACTCCACTATTCCTAGTTGCAGATGATGTGCTCTCAGACAAGCATTGATAGCTTCCAAGATGGCATATGAAGAATGGATTGATAACTGATAGTTAACTGATACTATGATATGCAATGCTAAATTATTATGATAAATGATTATGCTAAATTGCTTCAAGATTAAAACTCACGGATGCATAAGTTTTCTCAAATTGTTGACTTGAAAACTCACTTGAATACTATATCTTTCTCAACTCAAACTCCCACATTTATAGACTTTGAGGGGATAAGATGATGTGGCATAGATCAACAATCATGATCAGATCTACATATTTGGATGGTTGTGAGCAAAGGTGAAGGTTGAGAGAAAGGGGAAAGTAGAAGACAAGTGTCACTCATCTCACCTTGATTGGGTTGCTGACTGAGGGAATCTAGGGATGGTTGGAGAAGATTTAGGCATGAGAGGACAAGTGGACTCAAGTCCTTCCTAAGATGTAGGGATGTTGGAGAGAATATATAAGAAAGTTAAGAAATATGTGTACGTACACAATATTTCATTTATTTTCAAAGTTGGAGATAAGTGGCTAATAAATGTTTATTTATTTTAATTTTGTTGAATTAATTTAGTCACATGATGGATAAATTAGCAAAGGAAAGATGAAGTGGAGATGGAAGGTGAGTTGGAAAAGGGGTTTAAATAATTTAAGAAATTATTTAATATTTGAGACTATAGGATAGAAGAATAACTATTAAATATTAGATATTTAATTGATTTATTAGAGGAATAATTAGATATTAGAGATTTAATTAATTGACTAGAGGAAAAAGATAAATTAATTAATTAATAAAAAAAATTTAATTAAATTAATTAATAGAAAGACGTGAAGTGAATTAAATAAATTAATCTTTTCAAATTAACTATTTAATAGAAGAATAATTATTAAAGAAATATAAAATATTTATTTAATTTATCATAGCCATTTTTATGTGTATGTTGGCAAATGCACATTCCAATGAGAAATTGTAGGTGATTGAAGGTATTGTCATTGATGGCAACCTTACAATCATGTGATACCGGTAGGCAGACTCTACACCGACATACAAAACACCAGCACTGAAAAGGAATAATACCAACATCTTGGCCGACAACAATTTTGTATAAACATATTTTGTAATTAATTGTAAAATCTTTTGTAAGCCGACATGGCGGATTGTAATATGACTCATATATGTATGAGATCATTGTAGATCATTTATTAAGAGATTGATAAATGGAATATAGAAGACCTAATGTGTGAATTATTAGGTTAAGGGTTTATGTATGTAGCAGAGCTTAAACTGGTACTGAATCTGGCATACCAGATGCTAATTTGAAGCAGTACAAGACATTGGATTTTTTTAATCCATTTTTGTAAGTCAGTGTGACTTCTTTTGTAACTGAGCAGTGAGCTCTAGGCACTTGGCCTTCCTACATGTGTAGGCCCCTATTGTAAGCAGTAATATTCTCTTATTGGCCAGTAAGTGAATATTCTAGGTCACAAATCCCACCGAGGATTTTCCCACACCGGGTTTCCTCGTTAAATATTATGTTATGGTGTGCTTTTCATGTTGTGGTTGTTATTCTTATTTGCTGCATTATTTCTAGTTTACCGGTACACAATTTTAATATGTTTTTCATGTCATAATTTGAGAAAATTATATAACCGGTAAGATACTGATTCACCCCCCCTCTTAGTATCTTTGGGAATCCTAACAATTGGTATCAGAGCTTGGTCCTCTATTTCAAAAGCCTAACAACTTGAGGAAGATCTTGTCACCGGTAGAGATGGAAAACTTGAGAAAGCAATTGGAAATAGCTCTTTTAGACTATGATGCAGAAAAAGTGAAGAATATCAAACTTGAAGGTGATCTGAAGGTTGCTCAGGATAAAATTCAAGGACTTCAAGAAAATTAAGGAATAAAATAAGAGAACTTTGTGAGAAGATGCAGAATGAGGAAGATGAAAAGGAAACTCTTAATGATCTAGTGAACCAACTGAGACAAGATAACTGTACAATGAAGAATGAGATGCAAGATATGACTATGAGATTTTGTAAAGAAATTGAAGATAGAAAGACAAATGAAGATGATTTGATAGAAGATTAAATGATGTTGGAAATGAAAACACAAGACTTAGTCATGAAAATTATATGTTGAAGATAGATCTAATGCATACACAAAATGATAGAACTGAACTCATGAGACAGAAAGGAATCTTGGAAGATGAACTGACTACTACAAATCAACACAAGGAGAAATTCAAGAAAAGTTTAGAAGAACTTGTTGACACGCTGAAGAATCAGAAACCTAGTGGTGATACAAATGGCCTTGGTTTTGAAACTAGTGAAAGCTCCGGTACTGCAAACAATCATGATCATAGTAAACCGGTAAGACAACCTAACGCTTACAAATTCAATGGGAAATGCTTTAACTATAACAAGTATGGTCATAGAGAAAATCAGTGTAGATCTAGAAATTATCATAACACTAATACAACCGTTGGTCAATGTTCTAAATGCAACAAAGTTGGTCTTAATTCAGAAAATTGCAGAATGAATGTAAGATGTTATGTTTGTGGAAGATTTGGACACCTATCTAATCAATGCAGAACACATAATGACATATGATATGGGAAATCTATTCAGAAAAACAATGTGACTTGTTATGCTTGTAACAAAATTGGACATATTGCATAATTTTGTAGAAGTAAGGCATCACCAGCAAATAACAAAGGTCCTAGTTTGAAGGGTAAAGAAAAGGTTGAAGAGGTAAAGAAAGAATTCTCAAAACAATGGATTAGAAAGTCAGATCAAAATGTTGATGGGAATACCCTGAGTGCACAAATTTCTGAGCGAAGACATCCTTAGCAAAAAAGTGATGCAGTTCATCCAAGCATTCATCCTTAAGGTAGATTGAGGTATTTATAATTATGGCTTCTTCATCCACTCCTAAATTTATTGCAAACCCTACTATGATTGAGGTTATTAAGCACCCTAGACCCGTATTCAAACTGGTTCCCGAAATTGCGAAGAAAGATGATAGTATAGGTGCATTCTCTCAAATTCCTAAGGGAGTAGTATATGCTGAAGACCCTAGGATATACATACATTGTCATATAGAGGAATTAGGTGAAGATGAGATGAAAAACATGTATAGGACTATGATTTGTGATGTAGATGGTAATGTCAAGCCAGAACATAAGGTAGTAGAAACCCTAGGCTTTGTGGATATTCTTAGCATTCCTAATTTTCCCGAAGATGTAATAAGAATAGTTCTAAGCAGATTCTATGGCAAATTCTTTTGGTTGGATTCAATTCATAAAATCACAAAAGAAGCCATCAAAGCAGTAATAGGGTTATCTTCCATCGGTAGTAGGCCTGATAGAACAAAGAAGGTCTCAAATGAAATAGTGATGAAACTAACTGGTGTAACTTTTGACAAAAGATCTCTAAGGGTAAATGATGTAAAGGACATCAATGTTAGATTTATCAGTATGATCTTAGGGTACAAAGCCAGACATGCAAATAGGTTGAACTCAGTTTCTAGCCTATGTATCAAAAGTGCATATGACATGGTAAATGATAATGCTAGAATAGTTGTGTGTGAATGGCTCAAAGATGAATTGACAAACAATCTAAAGAAGATTAAAGGAGATAGGAAAGGAACCTTTAGATTTGGAAATTTGCTTGTTTGCCTAATGTTGTACATTACTAAGAAAGTATCTGGTATTGGTAGAAGAGATTTTGGCTTTGATATACTGGTAGGAAAGCAACTATTGGATTTATTAAACAATATGGGAGAAGACAGAGAGAAAAACACAAATGAGCACTTTCAAGCATTAACGTCTCAAATGAAAACAAGAGTAAGACTATCAAAGGTAATTGTAGATAAATATCAGAAGGAAATGTGTTTTGTAATCAAGAAAGATGAAATCTGGATGGAGGCAATTGTCCCTAGAACTATCTGGGTAACTGAAATGGGATATGAAACAAATGATAATATCATAGAAACTTATGCAAAAGCCCTCCTTGAAGCACCAAAGGAATCCACTGAGAAAGTCTTTGGAAATGCAGAAACAATTGAAAGTGGAATTCGGTCAAGAAAAAGGGTTAAGAAGGTTGAAGAAATAGTAAGGAAAGGAACTCGACAGGCAAAGGCAATTAAGGAAGATGTATTGAAACAAACTGGTATAAAAGAAAGTGAGTTGGAAGGACTTCAACTGGAAACTCATCTTTCACTGGTTGGAACTTCCTCTGAGAGTGATATGCCAACGGTATTCAAAAGGGTAGAAAGGAAAAGAAAACCCTCACCGGTACCCTCACCCACTCCTAGAAAACAAGACAAAAGAAACAGGCAGTGAGGCCTCCAGTGAAGAAGTTAACTCCTAAGAAGAAGAAGAAGGTAAAAAAGATATTGGTCCACTAGATAAACTCTTAAGTGAAATAACTGAAGATGGAAAGTTGAAAAGCATTTGCAAACTGTACAACACACTATCTGCTAATGACAAAGAAAGCATAGATAATAGTGTAATTTTACACTTGGACATTTACAAAAAATTCTTGATGGAAATTGTTGATGAAATACCAAATGATTTGTATAGAAGATTAGAAGCCTGAAGGGTAGCCATTATTGAGCTGGATAAGAAAATAAAAATTGAAAAATTACTTGTAGTGCATCCACTTAACTCACTTGGTGAAATAGACAAATTAATCAATGAGGCTAATCGGACAGTGTTTTCAACCGCTCACCGACATGTAGCACTGATGGCAGGTAGAGTGAATGAAGTCTCTAAGGAAACAACAGATGCATGGGACATATTCTTTGTAGAAAAAGAGAAACAAGAAGAGTTACTAAGACCCAAGACTATCAGAGTATACCAAAAGGATAGGGATAAGGGAAAAGGTAAGGTAGGTGGACCTCCAAGCCTTAAAATAACTGATAATGTGTTCCCACCTCTTGCTGATACTCCACCGGCACATACTACTAAAATTCAACTGGCTACTAAGAGTATGGAGACTCCACTAGAGGATACTAATCCTGAGTCCAAAATCTTGTACACTATAAATATAGACACACAAGAAGTAAATGTTGTGGTTGATAGAGAAACCACTGAGGATAAGAAGGAAGAAGTGACTATTGAGTCACTGGCTGCAGATGTTGAGGTTGAGGCTAATGATACTATAAACATAAGCACAAGAAAACCTACTCTAATAGAGCAACCAACAGAGGACACCAGTGGTAAAACATTAGAAGAACCGGTAGATAAAATTGAAAAACAATTAGGAGAACTGGAAATGGATAGTGCAGAGGTACAAACTGAGAAACCATAAGTGTATACAGAGACAACATCTGAGAAACCAGCTATTGAGAGCTCAAAGAAACCCTCTGAGACATAGATGGAGAAACCGGAACAAAAATAGGTTGAGACACAAGTTCAAACAGAGACGGTGCCACTAGCTAAAAGTAAAAGCCTAAACCTTTACTAGTAGAAATGCAAACACAGACTGACCTACTAAAGGTCGAATCAAGCAAGGTAATTAATACAACCGACAGCATGGATATTGTGAAAGCAGTTGGGCAGACATCTGGTACTTCAATGTCAAAATTTTGGCCTACAAATGTAACAGAGGTCTTATTGGATTCAATAAAGAATATCATAGAGTGTAATGCACAAGCCTATAAGGTTATAGATTATACAATCCCTATTCTTAAATTGATATCACCTAAATGCATTGTGAATAATAAGGATTCTTTAGGTCAACTAAACATATTGTCTAAATTCATCACTGACAAAATTTTGACAGTTGATCAAATAAATGAGGACACATTTAAGGAGAGAATGATTAAAGAAAAAGAGAAATTCTTTGAGAAAATTGTGAAGAAGAACAAGGAGAAAATGGACACCTTATTATCGGATCTAGGAAAAAAAAATTTGGATTTTAAGAAAATGTACAGGGATACTTGCAAAATAGACATCTTCACAGAAGATATAGATTCAAAGATCAACATATCTCAAACTGAAATAAAAAATGTTGCTGACAATATGATAGGTACATCCGATTCCATTTTTGGAGATAGAAAATAAAATTGCAGATATAGAAGAGAAAATTGAGAAGTTAGAGAAGGACAAAGAGAAAGTTAAGCATAAGGCAAAAAGCTTAAAATGTAAACTTGGTCCAAAACTAGACTACCTCATTTCTTTGAGAAAAGAAATTTTTGAGGCTCTGGTTCTTGAACTTAAGACACCAGAAGAGAAAATACACATACTCACCAGTATAGTTCAGAGAACACAAGAGGCATTACAGGAAAGCAAAAGATCCAGTGATAGTTTAAAACTAGTTTTGGCAGATATATTCAAGATTGTAACCCACCGGTTACAAAAATCTAGGCAGGAACCACAGTCCACTGACAGTGAATGACAACCTTTGCCATTGATGTCAAAGGGGGAGTAGTGTGATGAGAAAAGTGATTAGAATAGGGATCATCAGCTCAGGGGGAGCATACATTTTTGAGCACACAGTTTTGTCAAGACAAACTTTGGCAAATTCTTTTTGGACATCTTTTTGGACACTTTTTTATTTTTCTCATGAGTGTTGCCATCAATGCCAAAGGGGGAGATTGTTGGAAAATGCACACTCGAATGAGAAATTGTAGGTGATTTAAGGTATTGTCATTTATGGCAACCTTACAATCATGTGATATTGATAGGCAAACATAGGCACCAGCACCAGCAGACTCTACACTGACATACAGAACACCGGCATCGAAAAGGAAGAATATCGGCATCTTGTCCGACAACAATTTTGTATAACATATTTTGTAATTAATTGTAAAATCTTTTGTAAGCTGACATGGCAGATTGTAATATGACTCATATATATATGAGATCATTGTAGATCATTTAATAAGTGATTGATAAAAGGAATATAGAAGACCTAATGTGTGAATTATTAGGTTAAGGGTTTATGTATGTAGCAGAGCTTAAACCGGTACTGAATCTGGCATAGCAGATGCTAATCTGAAGTAATACAAGACATTGGATTTGTATAATCCATTTTTGTAAGTCAGTGTGACTTCTTTTGTAACTGAGCAGTGAGCTCTAGGCACTTGGCCTTCCTGCATGTGCAATCCCCTATTGTAAGCAGTAATATTCTCTTATTTGCCAGTAAGTGAATATTGTGGGTCATAAATCCCACCGAGTTTTTTCCCACACTAGGTTTCCTCGTTAAATATTGTGTTATGGTGTGCTTTTCATGTTGTGGTTGTTATTCTTAGTTGCTACATCATTTCTAGTTTATTGGTACATAGTTTTAATATGTTTTTCATCTTACAATTTGAGAAAATTATATAACCAGTAAGATACTGATTCGCCCCCCCCTCTCAGTATCTTTGGGAATTCTAACAATGTATACCATAAGAATAATAGAGGTAGAGGGGGAATAAACTTCAAAGGAAGAGGCCCTATGAATGGTAGAGGATAGAGTCCTAGGCCACAAGGAGTGATTAATCAAGGAAGTCAGCATGGAGATGGTAACACAAGAGGGGGTTTCAGAGGAAGAAGACCCAATCATAGAGGTAGTTTTGGTGGAAGAAGATTGGAGCCTTTCAGATGCTACAACAGCAATCAAGTAGGTCATACCGTAGCTAAGTGCCCTGAGAAGACCAGATCAAGCTCTCAAGGAGAGATGATAACACATTTGGTTCAAGACATTGATTGTTAGAGTGCCAATTCACCTGACTCCTATGGACTTCTAGAGAGAGGAGAAGCCTTGATGATGAGGAGAAAATTGTTGAAGGTACCAAGCAATACTGAACCTCCACAAAGGAAGACACTCTTTTTGACCACATGCAAAGTCGAAGGCAAGGTATGTAAGGTTATAATAGATTCAGGTTCAACTAAAAATTTAGTATCCTTATAAATGGTTAAAAAACTGAAATTGAGAAGAATTCCTCATCCATTTCCATATAATATTTATTGGCTTACTAAAGGAAAACAAACCTTGGTAGATGAGAAATCATGGGTTGAATTTTAGATAGGAGCATACAAAGACAAAATTATGTTTGATATTGTTGAGATGGATGCATGCCATCTTCTTTTTAGGAGGCCATGGCAATACAACCTTAAGGCACATCATGATGGACACAATAACACCTACTCCATCACCAAAGATGAAAAGGTGATTGAATTGATACCCCTACCTGATAACAGTGAGGATCAGAAGGAGAAGGAGGGCAAGATCATGGTCATGGAAGGAAATCCTCAAGGCAATCAAGGAAGAGAGAACAATTTATTTTGTAGTGATGCCAGTACCAAGGCAATAAGAAGAGCCCATTGCAGATGGAAAGGTAGAAAAGTAAAGGGTGATAGTCCCTAAGGAGGTGAATGAAATGTTGAATAAATACAAGGACATAGCTGCAGAAGAGTTGCCAAGAACCCTACCACCAATAAGGGAGATAATCCATTGCATTGACTTCATTCTCGGTGCCACCTTATCAAACAAGCCAGCCTATAAAATGAGTCCCCAACAAAATAAGGAAGTTGCAAGGTAGATCCAAGAGTTGCTTGATAAAGGTTTGATAGGGAAGAGCTTGAGCCCTTGTGAAGTCTCATCTATCTTAGCACCAAAGAAGGAGGGAACATGGAGATTATGCACTGATTCTTGGGCCATTAACAAGATAACAATCATGTATAGATTCCCTATGCCTAGAATAGAAGATTTGCTTGATTGTTTAGAAGGTGCAAGATATTATTCCAAGATTGATTTAAAGATTAGTTATCACCAAATAAGGATTAGGGTAGGTGATGAACGGAAAACTAGTTTTAAAACAAATGAAGGATTGTATGAATGGAGGGTGATGCCATTTGGCTTGTCAAATACCCCTAGGACTTTCATGAGACTCATGAATGAGGTGTTGAAGGAGTTCATTGGTAAGTTTGTCATAGTGTATCTAGATGACATCCTAGTGTTTATCAAGAAAAAGGAGGAGCATCTAAAACATTTGGATATGGTCTTGAGAAGGTTGAATGAAGAGAAACTAATGATAAATATGGAAAAGTGTGTGCTTTTGTAGGAAAAACTGACTTACCTTGGGTTTGTGATTTCTAGAGGGAATCTAAAAAATGGATGCTGATAAAGTGAATGCCATTCTCACATGGCCAACTCCTAGAACAATTGGTGATGCAAGGAGTTTTCATGGCCTAACTACCTTTTATAGGAATTTTATCAGGAATTTTAGCTAGATTTGTGCTCCCATGCTGGAGACCATCAGGGGTCGACATAAGTGCAAATTTTCATGGACTAAGGAGGCAGATGAAGAATTTGAAATGTTGAAGAAAAAGGTATCACAACAGCCGATTCTTACCTTACCTGATTTTGACAAAATCTTTTAGATTGAATGTGATGCAAGTCATTTGGCAATAGGTGCAGTACTCAACCAGGAAGGTAGACCAATTGCATTTTTTAGTGAAAAGTTGAATGATGCTAAAAAGAAATATTCTTCCTATGAATTGGAGATGTATGCATTAGTTCAGGCACTAAAGAAGCAAAGGCACTATTTGCTTCCCAAAGAGTTTGTTTTGTATACAGAAAATTAGACATTAAGCTTCTTAAATAGTCAGGAGAAATTGAGCCATAAACATATGAAGTGGGTTGAGTCTATTCAGGCCTACACCTTTACAATCAAACACAAGAAAGGTGTCTCAAAAAAAGTTGTATATGCTCTTAGTAGGAGGACACTAATAGTTTTAGAAATCTAGTAGGAGAGTGTAGGAGTTGATTCCCTCAAAGGTATGTATGTTGCAAATGAAGATTTCAAAGACATCTAAAAGGTATTCACTGAGTTTGGTAGCAAGTATCATTTAGAGTATTATGATTATTTGATTCAAGATGGTCTTCTTTTCAAAGGATGCTAGTTATGCATTCCTAAATGTTCAATGAGGGATAACATAATTAAGGAGAAGCATAGTGGTTGTATGGGAGGACACTTTGGACTAGACAAAACTATTGAGTTGGTGAGAAGATTTTATCACTGGCCTAAATTACAGACAGATGTCAAAAAATGTGTGGATTCATGTGTGGTGTGTCAAAAGGCCAAAGGGACAAAAAAAACCGCATGACTATATCAACCATTTCCCATTCCTTCAATACCTTGGGAAAGTGTGAGCATGGACTTTGTGATGGGTTTTCCAAGAACTCAAAAAGGTTTCGATAGTGTTTTTGTGGTTGTTGACAAGTTTAGCAAGATGGCACATTTCTTGCCATGCAAGAGCACAAGTGATGCTACATATGTTGCAAACCTTTTCTTTAATGAAGTTGTGAGAATACATGGTTTACCTTTTAACATTGTGTCAGACAAAGATGTGAAATTTGTAAGACATTTTTGGAGGACTTTATGGATGAAGTTAGGCACAAACTTGTCTTTTAGTTCAGCTTATCATCCTCAAATGGATGGCCAAACGGAAGTGGTCAATAGGTCACTCAAAAACTTGTTAAGGTGCTTCACCAAGCAGCATGGTGAAAAGTGGAATTCCATAATCTCCCAAGAAGAATATGCCTATAATGATTTTGTCAATAAGAGTATCGGTATAAGCCCTTTCCAAATTGTCTATGGATTGAATCCAAGAGGTGTGATGGCATTGAGAAACCTACCCTCAACTGAACATATCAGTGATTGTGGAGAAGAATTTGCAGAATGGATAAAGAAGATTCATGACCAAGTCAAGATGCAATTGCAGAGAAGTATAGAGAAGTACAAGGATTAGGCTAAAAGAAGAAAGAGAGATGTGTAGTTCCAAGTTGGAGAGATGGTATGGGAAAATCTAAAAAAGGAGAGATTGCCAAAATGGAAACACACAAAGCTCATGATGCAAAAGGTTGGACCTTGTCAAATACTCAAGAAGTTTGGGAACAATGTATATGAAATCTAGTTACCTCCAGATATAGGTATATCCCCAATATTTAATGTTGCAGATCTGACACCATTCAAAGGCACAGTGCAGGAAGATGGTACATTCCCAGTGGAAGATGTTGCAAACATATTGAAGGAATTTCCAAGTCAAGGACCACCCAAAATTTAAAGGATATTTGACACAAAGATTGTGAAGAAAACTAGGAATAAGGTCTACAAACAATACCTTGTCAAGTGGCAAGGACTCCCTAAGGTAGATGCAGTATGGATGGATGAAGACCAGATGAAGAAACATGCGACTACATTGCAGGAACTCATCTCAACTAGACTTGAGATTCAACCACTTGGGGAGTATGGTGCATGAGAAAACAAAGACACAAATGAAGCCTAAAAGTGTCTAATATCACCCATGAGGTGGAAATGATCACATGTAGGAGTTTGATAGGTTTGTGAGTCATAAGACCAATTGATGTAAGGCATTATCATGGTTGCATTTTATAAGCCACCATGGACAAATAACCATGTGCATCATTAGGAGTCTAGGCATGAGTCAGGAAAATAAATATTGGTCTTAGAAACATCAAACCAATCCTTGGAATAGGCCAAATACACCTTGGAGTTGCCAAATTTGGAAAGTGCAAGTTGACAACTTTTGTTGTCATTGCAAAAATGTTGTAAAAAAGGGTAACTAATCCTCCAATGGTTCCAAACGTTTGAAAAGTGGTTAGAAACTATTAAGGAGGCTATATGATGCCCAATTGGATCAATTAAAGGGTTGTTGTTGGTGTTGTTGTTGAAGTTGTTGAAATTGATGATGTTTTGGAGTTTGGAGCAATACAATATACTTGGAGTTTTCTGAAATTTTGTGTGTTTGTTGTTCATGTCTGATTGGTATGTATTGGTGGATTCCTAAAACCAATTGGATGAGTTAGGTAATCTTACCTTTCATTTTAATCAAGTTTGAGGTCTTGTGACAATCGGGTTATAGAGATCCATCAAAAACTAACCGGACTGGTCATAAACCCTATCGACACCTAGGGTTTCACTGTAAAGATGCTCTTAATCTAACATTTTCACCAGAGGACCAAACAACCTATGGGAAAATTTTAGAGGGGCCATTGTACCATAAAATTTTGGTTTTGGGTTGTAAGGAGGCTACAAGCCTGGAGAGATTGAATTGACCCAAGGCAGGCTTCCCTATGTGACCGCTTGAACTGTAGAAGTGAAAATCACTTGCAGTAGATAAAGAAGATGGGATAAAGTCTCAAAACCTTGGATTTGGTGGTTTTACACCTTAACCCACTGTGCAGAAGTATTGGTTTAGTCAAGGGAATAATACAAGGGGTACTTGCTTTGTAAATTAGGCCTAATTGGCTTAATTAGGTTTGGAAGGGCAGTAAGGGTATAGACCTTTCAACTTGTGGTTAGATTTTAATCCTTTGGAGAATTATATAACTTGATAAAGGGTATCTGAATCTGCCCTTAGTTTGTCTTGTCCTTTTTAATGTTGTTAAGTTGTGTTTGGAGAACTCAACCGATAGGGCTACTAGTCTACCAGTAGGGCTACTAGATAGATAGGATGGTTGTGAGACAAGTACCCCCTAGCACATTTGATATTCATATCTTATAGGTTTTTTGTGTTGGTTGGACTACCAATAGATAATATCCAATAGGTTTCCATCCCACCCGTACCAGAAGATTGTCTGCCTTTCACACAAGGGTAGAGTGTTTTCATCCTACCAGTACCGAAAGATACTGAACTGGTATGGATCCGGTCACACAAATTGTTGTGTGAGTTGAGTACTTGGTAGATGTATTTTTTGACACCTTGAACAAGCAAAAGAACTTTTTTTGGACATAGTAGTTGTGGGTGAGAGAAGGTTATCACCTAGTTTGTTGCCTGGCTCTGCATCAGTACATATGTACACATGTAAACATGTACATATATATATACACATTCGAGTTATTTTAAATTGCAATATATACATATGTACACATGCACATTTGAGTTTATTTGTTGCAACTACTTTGAAATCAAAATTTGCACAATTTGAGTTAATTTGTTGCATGCTATCTTATATTGATTTGAATCACCTAGTTGAATTGAATTAATTAATTAATTTGAATTGATTTGATTAATTAATTTGATTAAATCATTGGATGTATTTGAATCACTTAATTCAATTGATTTAATTAATTCATTGGATTTATTTGAATCACTTAATTAATTGATTAATTTGTTGCATTGATTAATTCATTGCATTAATTCATTGGATTGATTAATTTGATTTGAATTAGTTTGATTAATTCATTGAATTGGTTTGATTAATTAATTTGATAAATTCATTGAATTGATTTGATTAATTGATTTGAATTAGTTTGACTAATTCATTGAATTGGCTTTAATTGATTTGAATTAGTTTGACTAATTCATTGAATTGGTTTGAATTGATTTGATTAATTGATTTGAATTAGTTTGATTAATTCATTGAATTGGTTTGTATTGATTTGAATTAACTTGATTAATTCAGTGAATTCATTTGGTTAATTGATTTGAATTAATTTGATTAATTTATTGAATTGAATTGATTTGATTAATTTAATAATTAAATCAATAATCAACAATTCACCTAACTAATTGATTTAATAATTCATTGAATTGGTTTGAATTGATTTGAATTAATTTGATTAATTAAGTGAATTCATTTGATTAATTGATTTGAATCACTTTTTGCTTTGAATTGATTTGATTAATTTAATAATTAAATCAACAATTCAACTAACTAAATCAAATCAACAATTAACAATTCAACTAACTAATTGATTTAATAATTCATTGAATTGGTTTGAATTGATTTGATTAATTGATTTGAATTACTTTTTTATTTGAATTGATTTGATTAATTTAATAATTAAATCAACAAATCAACTAACTAAATCAAATCAACAATTAACAATTCAACTAACTAATTAATTTAATAATTCATTGAATTGGTTTGAATTGATTTGAATTGATTTGATTAATTGATTTGAATTAATTTGATTAATTCAATGAATTCATTTGATTAATTGATTTGAATTAATTTGATTAATTCAATTAATTCATTTGATTAATTCATTGAATTGAATTGATTTGATTTGATTAATTGATTTGAATCACTTTTTGATTTGAATTGATTTGATTACTTTTAATTAAATCAACAATTCAACTAACTAAATATCAAGATTTATGATCTAAAATAACATGATCAATTCTATGTAAGTTGAACTAATTATAAAAATATAACATAGACACATAGACACATGTAATTGTAATACCCTAAAAATGGTCATCTAAACCATGAGCCCCTAATCTCGACAACATCACCAAGGTCCTAACCAAAGGATATTAAATAAATCTTGAGCACACAATCAATTTCTTAAATCATCAATGTCACATGGCAAAATTAATCAACCAATATTAATTAAATATTTATTTAATTAATTAAATCATTCCAAGTAAATCATTTTAAACAATTATCTTATTTATTTTATTAAATATCCTAGCATATTTAATTAAATAAATCAAATTGCCATTAAATCATCAAAAAAGAGGAATTAAATATGAAAACTAAATAAAAATTGTCATAAATCTTCAAAAAAGGAAATAAATCAAGAAAGAGGAATTGAAAATTATGAGCACAAATCTTCAAAAAATGAAATAAATAAAAAAAAGGAATTAATTGACCAAAAAAAGAATTAAAAATTTGAGAAAAGAAATCAATTGGAGATAATCTTGAAAAAACAAATTAAAAATTGATAAATACTCTCAAAGAAAGCAATTAAAACAATTAAATCTTAAAATTGAATGAAATGGAGAATAAATTAGTTTTTTCTTGATTTTATCTTAATTTTAGTTCAATTTCCTTTATAACTGAGAAAAGCATCCAATCACATCAATTCACCTGGATTGTGCTTCCTCTTGGAAAATCTTGACCGCTCATCATAATTTGATCTCAGCCTTTGGTTTCTTTTGAATTTTCTATAAATTCAAGCTCTCATCTCTCATTCAAAAATGCTGGAGAATATATTGTTATTATACTATTTTTGCTCTAGGTTCATTGATATATTGCATACATATTTAGATCATTATCTCATTTATTGCTTAAATCTAATGAATACTAAGAGGGGGGGGGGGTGAATTAGTATGCCAAAAACTATTGCACTAAAACACTTACACAGTCTAAAGATAAATCGGTAAATCAGTCTGACAGTCAAACCGGTCACCACACATGTAAACCAAAATGCGAATAAAGCATTCACCCACAGAAGCAATACAACCATAACACAGGATATTGACGTGGAAACCCAACTTGGAAAAACCATGGTGAGATGGAACTCACAAGTCACTATCTGTAGAATAGAAACCAGACCAATTAAGGTCAGATCGGTTAAGGTCTTATAATGTTCTTCACCAAAACAGATCTTGTTAGGAATCTCAATCTCTGTTAGGAGATAAGTCCGATTAAAGACTACCTTGTTAGAGGATTTTAGATTCACATGTGTGAACCACCTTGTTAGAGGATTTTACAAAGGCTTTGAGGCCTACCCGGTTAAGGGCTACAGACTTGTCAAAGATGTGAGTAATCAACAAGTGTTTGATCTATCTAATAGCACAAACTGCTTGGTTAGATCTAGTATTGCTCACAGCTAATGTATTCTAGCATTACTTCAGTCTTCTCTCTCTCTCATAGTTACAACGTGATCTTCTAAGATAAGATTGTTCTCAACTTCCACCTTAAACCCTAGCTCAACATTAACCCTTTTAGCAACAACTTAAAACCCTAGACATGATGTCCTTTTAAAGAAATTTGATTTCATGTCGGTCTAATAGGATTTCTTTATAATTTCCTAGGTTCAATAAATCTAGACATACTTAGTAACATGACACAAGAATCACCGTCAATGTGTCGGCACCATCAAACAATCAGTGGATTGGTAACTCATCACAAAATGTCGGTTGGTAACTCATCACAGAGTATTACCGGTTCATACAAAATACTGGTTGCCGGTTTGACAAAAATGAAGACTGGTAAGAATGTGTTGTGCCACTTTGCTCCCTCGTACCGCTTGTGATCTGTGAACCACTTGGGGTCGACATGCCACTTCAGACTAGGAAACACATTCTGCAAAATCACCACTAGTCTAGAGACTAGTATACAACATATCAGTTGGAACAAATACCGGTTGAGCATAAGCTCATACATATAAAGGGGATCTCAATACAAGTGTGTGTCCATCAATGACAATCACAGCATAACAAAATGCCAACAATCTCCCCCTTTGGCATTGATGGCAACACTTAGGAAAATAAAATTTTGACATCTAAGTGTTTTACAACAAAAAACTTGCCATTAACAAAATTGCTCCCCCTAAGCATATACACTATCCCTTAATCAACAGAGTGTATAGAAATTTTGCATTCAGAGCATAATCATCAGAGCATATAGCATATATCACAGCATATATCAAAATTTCAAAACAAATACTTCTCCCTCTGATATACTTCTCCCCTGATATATCAAAATTTCAAAATTTAAAACCAAAAACCAGGTATACTTCTCCCCCTTTGCCAACAATGACAAAGTACAGCTGAAAAACCTGTTTCCATATATATATAAAAGAGTTTATGACAATAATGAATAATACTTGTCAAAAACTACTTTATAGTCCTGCAAAAATTGTTTCATGGAAAGGGACCAGGACTCAAGTAGGGAGGTTGCCACTTCCTTCTCTGTCTGCATCTTTGATACCTATTCCTCCATGGCATCTATTGTGCTCAGTTCTTGTGTGACTATCAGGGCATCTAGGTTTCAGATAACATTTTTGGAGAATTTGTAGTCATGGAAGTAATACCAGTTGAAGCTCCTACAAATCCCTAGACCTTGTGTTGATCTCTTGCTCCATCTTGGCTAACTAGATCTGGAACTGGTGAATGGTTTGCCCATATGCTACAAAGGAGTCGTAAGGAGCCTTGAATGTGCTCAAGTAGGACTATAAGTTTGTTTGAAGCTATTGCTTCTTGGCTAGCACATCATCACAGAATAGATGAGGTTGACGGATTTTGCTGAGTAGCAAGTTTCCCTCATCCAAGGCACTCCTTATGTCCTTTTGATCCTTTAGCAGTTCAGTCCTAAGCTCATTCAATTTCTTCACTAGAGCAACATTAAGAGCCTTTTGGTGCTCTTTCTTTACATTGGCCTCTGCTGCTTCTTCTAGACTCTGCACCTGATCATCCACTATAGTAAACAGAAGTTTGAGTTGTGCTAGTGATGAATATGTGTCAGGAAGATTAGTTCCGGGGATTAAACCAGTAAGTGTGTCTATAGCCACTTGAATAATATCTTGTTCTCTTTTCCTTCGAATGCCTTCAAGGTGCTCTTGGGCAACCTTGATGCTCTACATAAGCTCAGACTCACTTGTAGATTGGAGATCAATGGGGCTTGAGATAGCAGCCGGTTTGGCTTGGCTATCGGTTGCCTTAGGAGTTTCCATCTGCGTGGTCTTCATTGCTTCAATGGTCTTGTCTGCTTCTTCCTTCTTTTTCTTCTCCTTCTCTTCCTTTTCTTTCTCCTCTCTCTGTTTCTTCTCTTCCTCTTCCATTTTCTTCTTGTCTTCTTCTTCTTTCTACTTCTGCTCTGCTTCTACCTTCTTCTTTTGTTCCTCCTCTTCCTTCTTCTTCTTCTCTTCCACTTCCTTCTTCTTTTGTTCTTCCTCTTCCTTCTTCTTCTTCTCCTCTTCTTCCTTCTTTCTCTTTTCTTCCTTATCTTCTTCTTCTTTCTTTTTCCTATCATCTTCTTGCTTCTTCTTTTCTTCATCTTTCCGTTTCTCCTCTTCCTCTTTTCTCTGTTTCTCATCTTCATCCTTCTTTCTTTTATTTTCCTATTCTTTTGCCGCTTGTTGTGTGTCCACAGCTTGTTCACCACCCTGATCGGCCTGTTGCCCTTGTTCAGTTCCCTCAAAAGGTATGTCCTGAGTGACATCTTCTACATATAGGGCATCGACATCTATGGTGTTGATTGGTTCTTCCACCAGGTTTCCTTCCTCATCAAAAACCTCATTTGGTTTGGAAATAACCGGTTCCTTTTCCGCTTGAAGGTTGGCCATTCGAGCTTTGTGAGATCTGATAGCATGGGCCATGTGTTGATTTGTATCTTTTTCTACATCATCAACTCTCCCCTCCAACAACCAGATTCTTCTTCTCCTTATGAAGAAGAGACCTTTATTTTGATCCAGGGCATCAAACAATTCCGAGTTTGAGAGTTCGGGAAGTATTGTGCAAAAACTTTCTCCCTAATCTCCTATTCTTTTTCAATGGAAATGTGCCATTTATTATCCAATGCTTTAAATAATGAATCCAGTGTCTAAGATTTAATCTCTGATGGTGACTGGTCATTTTTACATAAATAAAGAATGATTTCCTGCAGTACTTCATCTTTTTCCTCACTATTGAATTCATCATAATAATCTATTAAATCATGAAGTAACTTTCTCCTAATATTCTTTACTATTCTTTGACAATGTGTCAAAGGTTTGTAAGAGGAGATATCTATATTTACCAGTGCAGATGTTGCCGGTTCATTCTTCTTCATCTTCTTGGTCTATCTAGACTTCTTTGGCTGTTCATCAGACTCGGTTTCTTCAGAATCTGGTTCATTTGCCTTAGTCTTCCTCTTTCTTTTGAAGACTTTTTTCGGTGTTACCTCTGGTTTCTTCTTTGTTGGTGACCGCTTGGTCACTCTTGGAGTCGCAGTGGTAGCTGGTGTCGATGCTACAGGCACTGCCTTAGCTTTCTTAGCTATCAGTTCTTTTCCCTTCTTCACCGATGGTTCTTCAACTGGTGCGATCCTCTCCAAGTAGGTTCTAGTCCTCTTAGCCTTTGGATCAAGAGGCGAGGCAATAAGGGTTGAAGCATACCCTTCCAGCATGTCAAACATGACCTCATAGCCCATAGGCTCCACTTCCTCCATTCTAGGCTCAACAGCCTCCATTAGACATTTGTCCACCTGAATAGTGAAACAGATGTCATCTTCTTATTTCTTCACTATGTCACTTGAGATTCTTACCCTCTGACTCATCTTTCTTCTGAACTCATCAAAGTATTTGTTCAGTACCTCAAGGTAGTTGGTTCCAATGGCTTGCATACTTTCCTTTATCTGCTTGGTTACCGGTTGGTCAGGTGACCACTGGACATCTCCTACACCTAGAAAGTAGCCTTGGAAATAAAAGAACAATCCTACCAGTAGTTGTCCAAACTTAAACCTCAGTGATTTGTCCTGCTTGATTGCCTTGAGATTTAGCAGGAGTTGCCTCTACATGCCGGTGCATAAATCAAAAGATGCATCCTCTTTTATCATTCGGTAAGCAGCATTTACCACTGCAACAGGTATAGAATTAATCCTGCTAGCTGAGAATGTTTTGTATCCAATCACCATGCATGCGTATTTCACCAGATCATCCTTGATAGGATTGACTGTCATGCCCCATGAATCACTTTTTGAACCAGTGAGCTTGGTCATTTCCATTTTGCTCACTTTTCTTAGGGCTAGTACTTCCCCTATGTTGCAGAAACCAGTGACTACATGAATTGCCTGAGGCGTGATATCATGCATCCTCTCTAGGTACATCTTGTCACCATGGACTCTACTCAAGATGATCCTGATGTGATCCTCTGTGAAGTCTTCCAGGAAATATACAGTGTTGTGGAATTTCTTCTTCTCTATGACACTAAATTCCAGTTTGATCCTTTTGTCCTTTCCACAAAATAGACCTAATTGACTATGAATGGCTAAAGACCCTAGGTCTTCTATTTTGCAATCAATATAATCTGAAATTCCTTCTTCGACTATGACTCCAGCTGGAACTTGTGATAAAGCATTATACTTGGACTTCTTCTTAATGAAACTTTCTGACTCAATGGATGTTCTTGAACTGGTATGAGATGCGGAAGCCATTGAAGAGTATTTCAAGAACACAAAAAATACCTTTCAAATGCAAATTTAGGGCTTCCTGATTCTACTTCACTTCGCTCTCCGTCGGATGCCAAATCACCACTTTGAGTTCTCCACTACCACTTGCAAACTAGATTTGAATCTCTTTCAAGGTTATCCAATTTCTTGAAATCTAAGCTCAAATCGCCTTTTCTTCACTCTGCACTTGAAAAAAATTTCTTTGCTTGAAAACAGATAGTGAGAAATGATTTGAAAATTGCATTTATACATGTCTCTCACCTACCATCATTAATGCTCCTCTATTAGGGCGTAAACTCTAATTTTCCTTTTTACCATTTCTGGTCTTCTGCCAAGCAACAGGTATCACATACTAGTTAAGGTCTTTTATCAGTGTCAATCGGGGGTTCGAGAGCATTTCGCCATTTGCTCCCTCTAAGCCTTTGAGGCTTAGTTTGCCGGTTTTGATATTTCCACACTAGGTGCAGAAACCGGTTCCGCCTCTAACAATATTGGTTTCTTCTTCCATGTTTTCTTCATGTCTCCTTGAACTTTTTCAACATCTATTTCTCCTTCCTGAGTGACCAGTATATCATCAGATATACTTTTTCTGCTTCTGCAGAATCTTGCAATGTGACCCGGTTTGTTGCAGTGATAGCAAACAAGTCCAAGTGCTCTCCAAGGTCCATTGTACATGTTTCCATTCTTCCTTCTGCATGTTGCAGTAGTGTGACCATGACCATGACAAATCATACAACTTTCTCTCCATCCGGTTGTTGCTTGATGACCACCGCTTCTTGACTGATGATTGAAGACATTAAACCGGTTGTGGTTCCGGTTCATAAAAGGTTCAGGACCAGTTCCTTGGGTCCTTTGAGGATATCTTCCAGTGTTATCCATTACAGACCTACATTCAAATGCTCTATGCCCAAACTTGTTGCATGCACAACAATGACCATTGAACTTATTAGATCTAGGTACATTGTTGATAAAATAGGGAAAATTATTGTAGGCTTTGCTCCTACATACATTGGCAATGTGTCCTTCTTTAAGATAGTTAAAGAAAATAGGTTTGAATTTTTTCTTACCTTTTCCTTTTAGTGTCGATTGCTTCTTTGATGCTTCAGTATTTGTTCCTAAGGATTCTCCTTCCTCATGTCCAGAAAAACCAAGACCATTGGTATTCTTTGCTGGTCTAGATGACTCAAGCTTTTTCTCTAGCTTGACTGTACTTTTGCCAAACTTAGCAAGTATTTCCTTTGACTCAAAGAGTTCTTTGGAAATAGCAGTGTTTGTCGCCATAAGACTTGCATTTTCTGGGATGGCAATGTTCAGTTCTCCTTGCATGTCTTCTTTTTCCATTCTGCTCTCATGAAGGCGAGCAGTTAGTGCACTAATCTCATGTTTCAACTTGGAGATCTCATGATCTCTGTCTTTTACTAGATCTTTTGCTTTTCTCTAGTTCTCAAGCTCTTGACTAAACTGAATAGTCAGTCCTTCCAACTCCTTTCTTAGATTGGAGTTTGAATCATTCATCTTATTCACTTTAGCAATCATGGCTTCCATGTTAGCTTCATCTTCAGAACTACTTTCAGATAGTTCCATCAGTCTCTCTACATCTTCTCTTCTTTTTTCTTGAGATGCCTTGTATTTGATCATAAGATCATCATAGGCTTGCTCAGACTTAGTGAGCCATTGAGTAAGTTCCCTCAAGGTGTATCCCCCCATATCTCTTTCCAAGTGGTTAAACTTATAGAAAGGTTGTCTTTGATACCAATTGATGAATACTAAGAGGGGGGGGTGAAATAGTATGCCTAACACTACTACACTAAAACACTTACATAGTCTAAAGATAAACCAGTAAAGCAGTCTGACAGTCAAACCAGTTACCACACATCCAAACCAAAATGTGAATAAAGCTTTCACCCACAGAAGCAATACAACCATAACACAAGATATTTGTTGTGGAAACCCAACTGGGAAAAACCACAGTGAGATGGAACTCACAAGTCACTATCTGCAGAATAGAAACCAGACCGGTTAAGGTCTTATAATGTTCTTCACCAGAACAGATCTTGTTAGGAATCTCAATCTCTGTTAGGAGATAAGTCTGATTAAAGACTACCTTGTTAGAGAATTTTAGATTCACATGTGTGAACCACCTTGTTAGAAGATTTTACAAAGGCTTTGAGGCCTACCCGGTTAAGGGCTACAGACTTGTCAAAGATGTGAGTAATCAACAAGTTTTTGATCTATCTAATAGCACAAACTGCTTGGTTAGATCCAGTATTTCTCATTGCTAGTGCATTCTAGCATTACTTTAGTCTTCTCTCTCTCTCACATAGTTACAACTTGATCTTCTCAAATAAGATCGTTCTCAACTTCCACCTTAAACCCTAGCTCAACATTAACCCTTTTAAAAACAACTTAAAACCCTAGACATGATGTCCTTTTAAAGGAATCTGATTTCATGTCGGTCCAATAGGATTTCTTTACAATTTCCTAGGTTCAATGAATCTAGACATACTTAGTAACACGACACAAGAATCACCATCAATGTTGGCACCATCAAACAATCGGTGGATTGGTAACTCATCATAGAGTATTACCGGTTCATACAAAATACCAATTGCCGGTTTGACAAAAATGAAGACTGGTCAGAATGTGTTGTGCCACTTTGCTCCCTTGTACCGCTTGTGATCTGTGAGCCGCTTGGGGTCAACATGCCGCTTCAAACTGGGAAACACATTCTGCAAAATCACCACTAGTCTAGAGACTAGTATAAAACATACCGGTTGAGCATAAGCTCATACATATAAAGGGGATCTCAATACAAGTGTGTGTCCATCAATGACAATCAAAGCATAAAAAAATTCCAACAAAATCTTGTTAGATTAATCTTGCATCCATCTAGCTTAATATCATGCTCATATAGATTAAAATCCTTTTTCTTGGTGTAGTCTAGTCACTAGATTGCTTATACAAATCTGAGAGCAATCTTATACTCACATCTTTTAGAAGGAAATGGGTTGATTTGTTATGGTTTTCATATTCATGCTTATATCTGTCTAACCATACATGTAATGACTTAATTGAAGTGTTGTGTCTTGTAGATACAGATATAGGTCCACTTTTCACACACACAGTAATAAATAAACAAGTAATCTCATCAAACAAGTGTGTCTGATATGTATATAATGTCATCAAACATGTACAAGTGTCTGATATGTACAAGTTTCAAATACATAAACAAACATGTACAAGTGTTTGATATGTATATAATCTCATAAAAAAAGTGATAGATACATATATGTAAAAAAAAAGTACATCCATTGTACATAAAATATTATCAAACAATGATAATGTATAAACTAAGTCAGTCAACCCTCCACTAATCCATGTCCTGAATGTTGTTCCTGCATGAGAAAGTACACATAAGCACACATATATATAAGCACATGCAAATATTATCTAACTATAAGTATGCAAATTTTACTTCAACGTATAAGTACATACAAATTTTACCTGGCCTGATCCATCATCTACACCATTAAGAGTGTGCTTGGGCCATAGGTATCCGAGATGAAGAACTCAAATGTGGTCCATGAACTTGGATCATATATAGTTCAAAATTAAAATTGTGTTAGCTAACGATTTTGAAGTTAAAATCCATTATTTAAAATCAATTAAATAATATGACCTTACAGAAAAAATAATGTGTACTTGACTGTGACCATGTACAGAAGCAAAAGGAGGCTACAAATCTCCTAATGTGTAATGCCCCGCCAAGAAACCCCTAAGGGTTTAAGTTAAAAACACTCAAATAGAGTGTAAATATATATATATTTTTATAATAATAATAATTTCGAACATTAATAATGAGAGTTATTATGTGAGGCCCTACCCCGACCCATCCTATCTCTTCAGTTATTTTCATTTTGGAACTATTTTGGATGCTAGTTTTGACACACTATGGATATAGAACTTTACATGGTCCCGCAATTTTGGTAACATTGATATATATGGATGCTTCATTTCTATGCCTTGTGGATTATAGAATATTATATGATTCTAGATTAGGGTAATATTGTGATGATGCAGGTTATTATCTGAATTTCAGGATTTGTTATAATGTTAGAAAAATATTCGCATATCTTGTAGATGGATCAAATTTTGAGGATTATGATGAAATTGCTTTGATTTGTGACAAATCGTATTTTATAATGACAAGTCCTTGCAGAATGAATGTATTGTATTCTAATTATGTGTTATATATTATATGAGACTATTTGGGAAGTACTAATGTTTAAATTGAGATGTGCAGGAAATTATCCATGTGACCATGGAAATATTATGGAGAATCAAGCCTAGGCCTATGTGCGTTAGTAAAACCAGGGGTTGTCTATTTGTAGAGACAACACCTCGTATGTATTGTATTTTATTCGTAAATGTAAAATGTTGCATGAGTGTAAATTGTAATTATTGAATTGTTTAAATTGTTTTAGGGACAATTGCCATGTATGTAATTGTGATGTGGAATTATGTTGAAGTGTCACTCGACACCTATGTAGTATGTTGTGTTGGCAAATTGTCTTGTCACCTTTTTGGAAAGTTTTATTTTTGTTAATTGTTATATCTCCTAATTATCCTTGAAGGAACCAAGAAATCTAGGTTAGTGAGCCACAAGGAAGGTCAACTCAGAGTTGACCCGTAGGTTAACTTCAGGTGGACTTTCTGAAGGTCAAATCAACTCCTAGAGTCAATTTTAGAGCTTTTCTATTAGGCCTCATGGGGTACCTATGGGTGAAGGCCAAAATTGGCCATGTGTCTTTCCCTTAGGACTTGTTTAACCACCCAAAAAAGTGGTTTTCCCAAGATGGACGAATTCCATCTATAGGAGTGCCATCCTTGGTAGGATAACCTTCTTGGAGATAGTAATCCCTCTTCCCCATTTCATTTCCCTTCTCTAGACACCTAGGTTAGGGAGTGTGTAAGACCTAGGGAAGACCAACCCAATGGGGGATCTCTCACTCTATCCAAGAGGTTGGAAGGAGTGAGAGAGGCCTTCTTAGGCTAAGAATGGAAGCTTAGTGAGCTAGTCACCCACTCTCCATCCTTGGAGATTTTTGGAAAAACTTGGGAGAAAAAAAGAAACCAGTTTTAGGAATAGAGGAATTTGGGGGCCAAAGAATTGCAGAAAGTTGTGTGGATTGGGCAGCTCATCTCCAACTAAATTTAGCATACCTATTGGCAGGATAAGGTTGGTTTTTATCTCCTCTTGTTTATGTTGTTTATGTTAGTTATGTTGTTTTGTTGAAGGAAAGAAATGCTTGTAAAGAAAGTGTTTATTTAAATTGTTGTTGAAGAAAATAATGTGTAGTTTCATTCTATGTTTGTTTTTTTGTTTGTATTCTTGTTTTTTGGGAGTGTCCAAGATCTCTTACTCTTGGGAGAGTAGGATGATCTTGGGGTGGAAGAAGCATGACAGCCTTGGGTGAGAGGCTCTCCTTAAGGAGAGTGATCTCAAGGGTGTCCTTTGTGACCCTTGCTGCATAGCCTTGTGTATGCATTTGGGGGTCATAAGGGGAGAGAAATGGCCTTGAGCCTTTGGGGGGCATAAGGTGTGTGGGATGAATTCTGTTGAGTATTTTGTGTTGCCATGAGGTGGCTTGTTTTATATTTTGGCTGCAGTCTCCCCAATGGTACTTGGTCCACTTCCACCCGTAGATGGATCACCACAAATGTGGTGATAGTGTAGCTTGGGATGGGAAAGTGTATGTTTGTGTGTTTGCCCTATTGTTGTGTTGTATTGCTTGGTTGTAACCCCGTCTAGGTCTTGATTCTCCTAGCTCGGGGGTGGCTTCTGGTAAGCCTAGCCTGGGAGGTGAGCATCCCATGGTCACAGTCCAAAATTTTACATGCAGGTGGCTTGGAAAAAAAAAACTAGGAGTTTGCAGAGTGTTGTGTTGCAGACTTTTATTCAGATTTCTAATTTCTATTTAAAAGCAGAAAAGCAAAAAGAAAATGTAATTTTTATGATTTGTAGCAAACAAAAAATGTATATGTAAATAGAGGACTTTAGATTGTTTTTCTGTTATCCTTTGTACAAAGATTAGGAATGAAAAGACTGATTAGTCTATTTACCCATTTTATATATGGGTCATTGTAAATTAAAAATCTGGAAGGCAATGTAATTTTTATTTATATTTTGATGTCCATTGTATTGCTGTAGACTACATCTAAATCTAGTCTGTTCACTTGTTTATTTACTGCAATATTAAAGAAAAGAAAAAGAAAAATGCATTAGGTTGCATCATTTACTTGCATAGTTTCAATTCTATTATTTTATGACTGTTAAAAAAAAAAAGAGAAAACTAGTATTGTTTTATTTCTGTAGAAAGTAGGATGTATGACTGTTAAATAAGGAGAAGAAAAAAAATATAGACCTATTCTTAATGCTGTTAGAGGCCTAAGAACAGAATGTTTAATAGTTAAAATCTCAAAACAATATAAGGGTTTTTAGCCCTATTGTATCAACATTTAACCATATATATATATACCTATAGGTATATAAGTATATATATTGAAAATATATACCTATATATATATATATATAAATGTATATATATAAGTTTCCTGTATGTGCATACCCCTGTAACAACGAAATAAAAGATATATTCTGAATCTTGTGCATCCCTGTTACAAAACATATAAAAATATTGCAGAATAAACTTCTTCATCCTATATATATATATATATATATATATATATATATATATATATATATATATATATATATATATATATATATATATATATATATATATATATATATTCTGCATTTGAAAAACATATTTTGTGGATGCCTGTAGAAGAAAATATTTGCATATTCATAGAGGATATTGTGCACAATATATATATATATATATATATATATACATATTTATTTGATTTTCAAAAAAAAAACACATCATTTAACAATTTCCAACCACGAAATAATAAAATGATTTTAAAAAAAAAATGGGGGAAAAACGCGGGCCACTGTGTGTAACACAGTGGACGGCCATGGCCGAGCCACTGTGCTACACACAGTGGGTGGCACCGAAGGGCACCGCACTGTGTGTAACACAGTGGAGCGGTCGCGGCCGCCATTGTGCTACGCACAGTGAACGGCACCCGCCACTGTGTGTATACACAGTGGGTGGCGGCTATGTCGTCCGCCACTGTGTGTACACACAGTGGGAGGTGCTGCTGCCACTATGTGTATGCACAGCGGTGCCCGGAACCCCTCCCCACTTCCTCCACCTCATCACACTTGGAAACCCTCCATCGTACGTGCAATCTCCCTCGCTCAAAAGAAAACGAACAATAAAATATAGGGGTTTAATAAACCCTAACGCATTTCGGGTTAGGGTATAAAATGATAAAAAAATAAAACAAGTGTAATATATAAAAATGCAACCCTAACCCAATTTCGGGTTAGGGTTAGCATTTTAAGAATTTTATATATATATGGGAAATTTAAATTGAAATTTTAAACTTTGATTTTAATATTTATATTTGGGGTCATTTTAATAATGGAATTATTATATGTCCATTTATTTTTTTTAGGGATTTAAAATTTTAATATAGTAAAAATTAAAGGGATTTAAAAATGAAGGGGTTATTATAGTGGGATACACCATACATTAAATCGATTAATTTATTTAATTAATCAATAGATTTCCCTCAATATATTTGGACATTAGGAAAATTTAAAAGGAGAAATTGTAGAATCAATTTTATGGACCATAAGCCTTTGTGATCAGTTTGGGCCAAATTTTAAATTAATCGTCAAATTAAGAGGTTAGGGAAAATTAGAATTGGCCTTAGCTTATTGTCGGTTTTTGTGGGCAAATGACATTGTAGTAATTCGAACCCTCATCGGTTGGATTCAAATAATAAATTTTGCCTGAGCTTCAATTAATCATTAGCAATATCATTATATGACCTGGAATGATTTAATACATTAAGATAACCAATTATCCCTTGATTTAATTAGCGATAACTTGTCTTAGGTAATTGAGCTAGCTAACTAATCCACGATGCTAATTAATCTCCACCAAACAAGTCGCTCGCTCGAGTTGGTTAATTTACCCAACCTTAGAAGTAAGTTTATTTACATCCTAGATAAGGCAAAAAAATTTAATAAAGTTATTATGTTATTAGGATATATTGCGAGTTCTTGACGTCAAAAAAAAAAAAAAATTTGTTACGTTTTTTGTGCCCTAAAGTTTGGGCACGACATATTACTGACTAGTTACAACATTAAGATAATTAGGAGTTATCTAAAACTTAGATAACATAGTGGAAGACTAAATGAACCTAAGGAGTTTCCCAATGTGATTACATAACCTTACTCCCCACTCAACACGCGTCAATTGTTCCAATAAGCTAGATAACTTAATTATGGGATAATGCATAAGACATGATTATATATATGTTCAATGGTATGACATCTTAGAATTTTAGGAAGCGTTCATTTACTTTGGGTGGTTAGGAGGCCATCGAGAGGTTATTTATTCATTGCACTTTAATTCATAATTACATTATGAGGCCTCCCAAAAGGGTTCAAAACATTTTAAATAAACGGAGTTCATTCATTTGATTTTAAGATAACCACCCACATTTGAAAGCTTTCTTAATTATTAAAAGTCTTGTTAATAAGATGAGATACATTCATTAAGGATTAAACTACAATTAATAGAGTGTGGTCCCTTCATTTGATTTCATGCATAGCCAACTAATGAGTTGTAGTTCTTTTATGAAGAATAAAATGTGAGTAGCCATAGAATTCATTCATTGAAGTTGTAATAATGCTAATAAATGGACTAATTTCATTAAGGTGGAAATGTATTAGGAACACAGGAGTTATTCCTTTAAATTAAAATAAAGTTAGCAAGATGATATTCATCATTTCAAGATTAGAATATAAGTTCATAGTGACGTTCTTCCATTAGGATTAAAATATAATTATCTTATTGCATATCACTCTTTTTGGTTAAATGAAGTTAATATGAAAAGGTACATTTACTAAGATTTAGTTATAAACAACTATACAATTACTTCCCATTTTAGTTGACTTTTAGCGACCATAAGAGATTCTTTTATTAGGGTTATAATGATGGATCAATAGTTGAGTTAACCCAATTTCCAAGTTAATTTTGGTAAGGATTATTGTTAAGATTAAAACGTGAAATAACTAAACAAATTCATCCAATGTAGTGGAACATAATTAACATGGCGTTACTCATTTAAGAAGATAAAAGTAAATAGCTATATGACGTTCATCCTTTAGATTTCAACTTAGAAATTATAACATTAATTCTAACTTTGTTTCCCATACTCATTTGTTCAATTTACATGCTTAATAACAAGTTAATCCAATGATGTAATCTAGCAAGATTCTTTTCACTCTTACAACTTTTAATTAACATTATCAAAATACTTTTCCATAATCTTAATTACAATCTTCTATGAACCTGATTACTACATTTATCAAGATGGATAATTTTATGCACTTAGATTTAAATTCATTAAATTCACACCATACACTTATACAAGATATCCACCATACATGACAACTTAAAGCATGCAACAAAGAAAGCTAAAACATCGCATAACATAGATATGATCTCGGAGTTCACCCCTAAAGGGCTACATCTCCGGGTCTGCTCAACTGCAAGACCCCTTTGGTATTATATCGTTAGGAATACATAATTTATAAGTCTTTTACATCTTTTCCTCTTAGGCGAACACAACCAATATACAATAGACACCTCGGTCGGAATTTACATAATGGTCCCCTTTGAAGCGGATCCCACCAAATACATCTAAGCAAAACAAGAAATTTCTTAACTGTCGGTACCCTAAATGGAGACTTGACCGACGTTGGTCAGACAAAAGCAATCAGACAATAGGGACCCAACATACCTATCAAGACGTGCTATTATAACAGACGCATTGATTACCAAAAATAATAGGCCATGCCATAGCGTTAACGGGTAATTACAACATTTTCTCATGTCGACTTAAGCATCTAAACAGATTAATTAATCCTTAGTAAAACACTAATGACAAGTTGGTTTACAACATTAGTCTAGCCCCTTCTCTAACGACACAAAATTTACCCTATTACTATAAGAACAAATTACATTAAGAGCGAATGAAGAAATGGAAAAGCATTACCGAGCTAAATCAAGCTTCTATTGCATACATTTAAAAATTAAAGACCATTACCTCCATTCCATTTACTCGTTATCATAAAATCAATTATCATTCGTTTTTTAAAAAAAATACATTGAAAGTCATTGCTATATTAAAGCCCAAAAATCTATATATATAATTGTTAATATATGCTAAATAGATGTTATCTATAATAGCATATATTTTAATATATACATTTATCCTTTTTTTTTTTTAAAAAACATTATTTACTAAAATAAAAGTCCCAACTCATTTTTATAATACATAATATCACTTAAAATAAATTTGCTTAAATAAGCATCCCCTTTTTTTTTTGTAATCAATGAAAACCCCAAAATCACGTTTTAACTGTAATAATAAATAAAATAATAATAAAAAAAAAAAACATTTTAAAACAAAAACATTGAGGGCAGCCAAACCCTAGCCGTGCCCTAGCCGAAGGGAACTCCGACCACCATGACGGGCGCAGCCCCTCGGCCTCCACACACAGTGGAGTCGGGGGTTACTGCGACCGCCATGGGGGACGCAGTCCCTTTGGCTCCCCCACACAGTGGCGCCGGAAGGATCTGCGACCTCCATGGGAGATGCAGTCCCCTTTCAGCCCCCACTGTGTGTGGGCACCGAAAAGAACAGCGACGGCGCGCGGGGAGGGGCGGGTTGAGCTTCGGCTCCCCACCCCGAAACCCCATTTTTTTTATTTTTATTTTTTTTGTTCATTTTTTTTATACATATATTTTTTTGTGATGCAGTCCAGTTCGACCCAAGCATTTGTTATTTATTTTATTTTTATCTTTTTTAAAGAAACACAAAATGAAATAACTATAATATCATAAATCCTCCATTAACCATTTATCACAGATCCATTCATTTTCCAGATTTTACCAAAAACTTCATTATGGGAAAAATATATTTCCTCATCGAGTTTAAAACCACAAAATCTATTAGAAACAAAGATTTGATCCTAGAACAACCAAGCTTAAAAGAAAACTGAAACTATCCTTCAAAAAACATTCATGGGTAATACCATTTTTATTGTATTCAACAAATAAATAAAGGAGTAGATTCGAATCCTACCTTATAACGCATTTCGGGCAAGAATTTTGATGAAGAGATCCACCTGCAACTCAAAGCCAATCTCCCATTTTCCAAAATTTTCCCCCATCTCCATTTTTTTTTCCAAAAACAAGCTCCCAAGAAAGAACCCCCAAAAACATTCCAAAACTAGGTTAAAAATGAGAAACCCTATTTTTGCCCTAATTTTCAATTTCGAATTTAGGCATTTATTTTTTTTTTTAAATAAAAAAAAATCCAAAATGGAAATCATTCTTTCCACTATTCAATACATCTTATCGCTTTTCTAATTGAAATTAAAATGCCTCTATTTCTTATTTAATTCTAATTTTAACTTCCCCATATTACTTTAGCCAACATTTATATTTTGAACTATTAACAAGGATAACGCATTTTGACTAATTTAAATTTCCAAAAATCAATCTTTTATACTATATCAACTTTACACGTAAAAAGAATAATTTCCTTTTAAATAATAAAATTTACCCTTTCTTTCCAAAATGCGAAAATGATTAATCTATTTCTATTTCTCAAATGACTTTAAATTTTTCCTTTCTAAAACGCATAACTCATTAAATTCATTATTTTTAAAATTAACTATTAAATTAACTCGCTACAACATAATAAAGCGACCTTTTAAATAAATGACTAATCTAATGAAAGAAATCTATTTACTCTAATTTTCTCAACTAATGATGCGTAAATGAACACATTAATTCAAGTTAACTACTTTAAGCTTGCTACAATTATAATTAAAACGATCTCTTTAAATTAACGATTAATCATATAAAAGAAGCTACCTATTTAAATTTCTATATCACTAATGTGTACGTCTACTCATTAAATTGAATTTAATACTTAGGATAACAAACTCCACTTACCCTACGCAAGGCATGCAAATCGAGGAAGTCCACCAAATCACATGACATGCAACCCGATGCAAGGAAAGCCCCACGAATCCGCACACAATGCTCACCTGACCATGGCTAAGGCAAGATGAAAGTTTAATGACCCCCAAATCCGAATTCTAAGGATGGAGGAGGTTTACTCAAACCTGCGAACCCCGAAGGAGATGAACCTCGCCTTAGGCGGTGTCGTACTTGCAATCTCCTGCACCCATGAATCATGCAAGCATACATATACATATACATATTCAATGAAGGCGTTAGCTCAAGATTTATCACAAGGGTTAGGAGCAATTACATTTACACAAGAATCGATGCAAAAACACAATAATAGGTATGCACGATTATTTATATTATCTAAACTACACATTGCACCATGGTTAACCTACCATTTAAGAATGCCACATAGGAAGTCAACCAAGGTCAAATGGGTATTACAAGTCCGACTAGGGTAGGGGCATTACATAATGTCTCCAATGTAATAGGACACTATATATAATTCAAAATTCAAATTGTGTTAACAATTTTAAAGTTGAAATCCACTATTTAAAATCAAATGAATAATATGACCTTACAAAAAAAACAGTGTGTACCTCATGAGACTCGAAGGCTCTCCTGATCTTGCTGACCTCAGATGAATGGAAGGAAATGTAGTCAATGTCTATATCCAGTGATGCATCCTCTAAACCATCAATAAGTAGACTGGTATGGTTAGCATGAGCTTGAGCAGGAGGTGTAAAAGTAATAGGCAACAATGGTGTAGGTTTTGGTGGCTCAGGTGTTGGATATCCTAGTGTCAGTTGAGGAGGAGGCATGGGATCAACTAATGTATGTGGTGGAGGGGTTGTAGGATGCACCAAAATTCCCTCCTCTCTCCCCATATCACCCTGAGATACTCTACCACCCAAGCTCCTAGATCCACCTTCGTGTATATGTTGTCTCACCCGTGTTGGTACATCCTCAAGTGGGATCCCAAGGATTGAAGAAAGAAGTGTATACAAATCCAATAAATCACTAGATAATAATGTACTCATCCACTGCAAAGGACCAACCTCTGTCAACTGTGCAATATCAAGTGGAGATAGTAGGTCTACACGAGCGTAAGGATCAGTACCATTATTAGATGTTGCATATGTAGCCTACAAAATGGTACCATGTGATCGCAACAAATATTTCCCAACATGATCAGATGTTATCTGGTCGACCTGAGTAGCAATCTATGCAATGTTGGAGTAGATATGTTGCCTAGCATCATCAAGTGTTGCATTTGCTACTTGTGATAACTCCAAACATTTTAGTAGAACCAAAAGGTTTAGACCAACTAATGCTTGTTTATTGATGAGTGCTAGTGCATCACGTCATCTAAATTTATCACTGAGCCTCCCTCTCCCCTACCTAGCATTCACTGGTATAGATGTATAATCAACGTCTAAGCCCATATGAAACTCTACAAACAATTATTTCTAGAAATAAAGTTGCAACTCATTATTCTGTGGCCACATATGATGAGCTACCAACCATCTAGGATATATGAATGGTGCCACAACTGGATCAGTGTATCCGGTAACTAAATATCCTCTAGTCTTACATTGTCTCAGATCTTGATAATGGGGGAACATAGTATGCAGAATATACATCCTTGCTCATGGTTTCCCATTTCACCATGCCAGTGACACTGTGAGAGAGGGAGATATAGAAAGAATCGATGGACATATCATCATAAGGATTATATGTCTGATAGTGTCAATCATATGTAGCAACTCATCCCTAATAGTCTCTACCCTTTCCTTATTAGGTCGGGTAGTGGAAAAATCTAATGTGGACGCAAGATGGTCTAGAGCACGTTGTAGGGCTTGAGTGGTTTCAGCAAAAAGCCGAGCCTTGACATCGCTATCACTAGAAGGCATTTGAATAGACTGTCTAGATGTCTAGTCATTGCCCTCACGATGAACACTACCATCTGATGCCTAATTGGCCATGTGGAAAATATCTGTATGTACATAATTATTAGTGCAAATAATTTTAAAAATCATTATTTAAAACTATTTTAAACAATTCAAACTAATTTTGAAAACTATTTTAAACTAATTCAAATATATTTCAAAATAATATACAGTTGTAATTTAAAGTAAAATTGGAAGTAATTGAAACATTTGATACAAATTACTTTAAAGAAACATTAAAATTAAATACACATACACATACAAATACACATGTATACACATATACAAATTACTTTAAAGAAACATTAAAATTAAATACATGTACATACACATACACATACACATACACATGTTGGCATTTGTGCAGAGTATGTTGACATGATGATATTATGTTGTCATTGATGTCAATATATAGGAGAGTGAACCGGCAATATGCTGAAAAGTGAACCGGTATAATGTGGTGAACCAGTATATGTGCAAAGAAGTGAACAGGTATATTGAAGCTAAGCAGTTGGCAAAGAGAACCGGTATAGCAGTATAAACTAGTATATGAGCAATAGGTGAAGCGGTATGTTTGTCCAAGTGAACCGGTATGATGGAATGTAAACTGACATATGAAATGTTTTCTAGTAAGGCTCAATATGGTATGACTACCGTTTGGTAGTCTTAGCTTAAGGGTTTCCGGTTGAAGTGTTCCAAGCCTGTGTGATTCAACCAATGACTTTATGTGATGAGCTAGCATTGTAATCAAGATCAGATCGTGTTGCCACGTTAGCCTTGTGTGCATGAAGGATCTTGCATGAAGGAGATTGATCCTATCTGCCTCGGGAATGTGTGAAGTCCCTATAAACGGTGGAGAATGCATGATGGGTTATCGCCTCCATGAAACGGTCAACAACGAATGATGGGGAATATCTTGAGATCTATTCAAGACTGTTGTATTCAAATGCAAAGTGTTCAATGGCCAAGATTGAAATGCCTAAATTGCTTAACCTAAATGTTTAGGGTTTATGCTACCGACCTATCTATTTCCTATAAGGTCGGTGTTGTGTTTCATACTGAGGTTGTTGGAAAATGGTGTGTATGTATCTAAGTGTAGAGATACATGATTCTTGCCAGACTAGATGAGATAAGAGGATTGATTCCTGCATAGTGTGTGTGCAGAAGGAAGGAACTTAAGTGGATCTGCATTAGGCATTGAGTTCTATTATCAGATCATTATAATACCTATTGATCTTTAACCACTTCAACAGTTGGGAAATCCCTTAACTGGGTAGCTTTAACCAACTTGTTGTAAATCCTTTAACAGGGTGACTCAAACTCATTGAGTTCTTGAAATCCTCTAACAAGGTAACCTTTAACAGGGTTTAACCCTTAACCAGGTATTTAGCCATCCCTTAATTGGGTGATCTCTAACAGGATCGGTTCCTAGAAGAACCTGTTGTAACAGTCTTTAACCAGACTAGGCTCCTAACAGAGCAGACTTCTAAAGAGTTCAAAAGCAGCTTGTGGGTATTCATCCCCACCGTGATTTTTCCCAGTTGGGTTTCCACGTGAAAAATCTATGTGTCAAGTGTAGTATTTTTTAGGTGATGATTTAAGTGATTTGTGTCTGAAGGTAAGTCATGCTGAGCTAGTTGTTATTATATTTCTAATGATAGATTACCTATTCATGTATAAGGGTGAAATGGAAGTGTAGTATTAAGTTGAGTGGAAAGCTAAGTGATTAACCAGTTAATGCTTGTCACAGTCATTCTTAGCTTTACTGGTTGCACTCTGTTTCAGACCGGTGTTACTGTCTATTAGACATTTGCACAGTTTGCAATCAAACGGGTTCAGGAAAAGTTTTTGTGACTATGCTGATTCACCCCCCCCTCTTAGTACCGATTTGGTACTTATTGTTCATCATTGAGTTATCAAAACATACACATACACATACACATACACATACACATACACATACCTACATACATACATACACACATGCACACATAAACACACATATGTATATACATATACATGTACACACACACATACACCCACATACACACATACACATATGTGTATGCATGCATGCAAACATACACATACACACATGTGTGGACATACACATGCATACATGCATATATACACACATACATATATGCATGTATGTATGTGTGTGCATATGTGTGTATGTGTGTGTACATGTGCACACATGTGTATGTATGCATGCATGCATGCATGTGTATGTGTATGTGTGTATGTGTGTATACGGGTGTATGTGTGTGTATGTATGTATGCATGTATGTGTATGCACGTGTATGTATGTGTGTATGTGTATGTACATGTATGTATGAATGTATGTATCTGTATATATGCATGTTAGTGTATGTATGTATGTATGTATGTATGTATGTATGTATGTATGTTTATGTGTATATGTGTATATATGTATGTATGTGTGTGTATGTGTCTGTGTATATGAACATAAACACACATACATGTACACACACATATATACATGTACACACACATACATACATGTATACACACATATATACATGTACACACACATACATACATGTACACACACATACACCCACATACACACATGCACCCATACACACATGTACACATACACATGCATGCATACATACATACACACACATATACACACATGTACACACATACATACATATACACGTACATGCATACATGCACACATATATACCTACACATACACATACACACATATTTACATCTATGTGTGCATGTGTATGTGTATTTGTATGTATGTGCACATGAGTCTGGATGTGGGTGTGGGTGTAGGTGTATGTATCTATGTTTTTGTATGAGTAAGAGGAGTTATTTTTTATGTGTAGTGTATTGATTATAATTTTTATGGTTTATATGTAAGGGTAATGAGAAAATGATTTATGTTTAATTATTTAATAGGTAGTTTTGCATATTTTTTTAATAGTTTTCAAATGTTTTCATTCTAATTTTCGTTTTAATAGTTTTCTGATGAATTTTTTAATTTTGCTAGGTTTAATTTTTTCTTAATATTTTTCTAACATTTTCATTCTAAATTTTTTTAAAAAAATTGATAAACTATTCAATAAAAATAATTATAGCAATAAATATATTAATTTTTCTAATTGCAAATACAAAACAAAACAAAAAAAGGAAAAAAAATGAACCTACTTGGAAAAATGAGGGCTGGAAATAAGCTCCTTGTGAATCCGGCTAAACTCACAAAGCTCCTTAGGGTGCAACTAGGGGTCAAAGGGGAATAATTTTGGTTTATATAACTGATAGTCTGACTAGACCGAGTCTGGATGAACTCTTGGCGCCATTTCAGCACTACAAAGGTGCCACACAACCCGAGTGTAGTCCAGCCGAACTACCCATAGTTGGTTGAAAGTGTGACACAGGTTCATGCATTTACCTAGCAATTTGAGAAAAATGTTTATATCTACCAATAAAATCGGTCACTTTTTCTTTAACAAGTTGCTTACAATGAATCAAATTAGTGAAAGTAATCTTAGGACCAATATTATTGTAAAATTGTTGAATCAAAGCATTAGCCAATTGTTGAAATGTTGTAATAGAATAAGGAGGCAAAGAACAATACCATTGCAATGCTTTGTCCCTAAAAGTTTTAGTAAGTAGTTTAGCCAAAAGTCTTTGATTATGATCAAAATCACTACACAAAGTTTGAAATGTTTTTACATGAGTCAAGGGATCACCTTTTCCATTATAAAGATCCAATTGAGGAACTCTAATATGTTTATGAGGGATAGCATGGACACTACCATTAGATAATGGGATTACTGCATCAAATGTGGGCACATTAAACTTGGATTGGTTCATAAAAGCTATTTGTTGTTGTAAGGATGAGATAGCTTGGGCTAGGTTATTGATGGTTTCTTTGGTGGATGGATTGAAATTGGACATGTTGGATTGGGATGGAGGAGTAACATTTTTAAATGAAGGTGGAGGTTGAGAGTAAGGAGGTGGAACACTAGGCTATGTAGGTATTGGGAGATGATTGGATCACAAATGGAAGACTCACGAAAGGAGGTAATAACATTGACCCCTTGATTAACATGTATAGTGTAAAGAAACTTGCAACCATCTTTATGATATTTTCCACATAACCCATTATATATTTCAATCAAATCAACACATAGAAGCCAAATGCAAAGAATAGACAACATACCCATGAAAATGTCACACAAGATATATCCTAGGAAAACCCTCATGAGGGAAAAACCTAGCCTCCAAAAGCATTACAATACAACTATGGAAAGCCTTCGAAAACCTAGCCATAACCAATCACTCCATGTGGCCAAGAATGAATCCATGCATCTCATGCCATGCTTCCTGCTTAACAAATGCTAACCTGGCTAATTGACCAACCCAAACAACTACCCTTGTGGTTATTTTATAAACATAAGCTCCCACAAAACCACCAAGTGGTATTACATCAAAACCATGTGCCCAAAACCATGTGACAATAAAATATAATAATTTTCCTACCTACGCTTGACCCACATTTAATATTGGTTACTTCATCACAATTACATTCTCCAATATTAAATAAATACAACATAATAATACCAATGTATCAATACAACTCATCAATTGGTTACAAGAATATTCCAAGGGAATATCTCCATGTTGCACATCCATCTAGGTTCTCCTCAATGCAACAATATAATATGATATTATAATATAATTCCTTGTCCACCTCACATGATAATAAAATAATACAACAATGAAACATTATTATGCAAGGTGTACAACATCATTTTTCCAACATTCTCCCACTTGTTGTATACATTGCATAAGGGACAAGAAGTAATATGTCACACAAACAAGAGACCGATCTCTCCATGCACATATACCATCATGGAATCCAAGTGCCCCATGTGCTCCATCAAGATACCTTCAACAAGAAACAAAGTGACCACCACCTCATACATGAATGCTCCCACCCTCCATCATGACACTACCACTAGATATGTAAAGGCCATCCAAAGAGAAAGCCACACAATCTGTTGCAATAAATGATAAGTCCTTCACCAATTGATATCCGAACACAAACACTAATCCAAAGGTATCCAATGCAAAGGTGCTTGTTTACATATCTCAAATAACACCCACAAGTGCTAACACATCAACTATACATGCATCCAAGGCATACAAACCAAGTGAATAACATCTCATCAACATATGCAACTTGTAACATGCAACCATAAGCCCCAAGTGCAATACCTACCACGTATGTACACAAAGGAACTCCCACTGCATAGCTAATGGCGATATCATAAATGAATCCACAAGTATAACTATGTAGTATCAAGAACATCCACATCAATATGAACATCATGTAAACTGATAACTTGCAAGTACCACTCTCACACCATGTCTCCAACATTCTCCCATGTTCTCCACACCGACAAAAGAAAGAGATAAAAGAACCTCTATGCCATCTCCCACATGACAACACATGGTGAACACATAGCTCCAAAAAAACCTCCAACCAATGTAATGTGAATATGAACATCCAAGAAGATAACCAAAACAAAAAGAGAAATATTGTAAATCAAATCCTGTATTGTGTCCTTCTACACACACCTCTAAATGCTAATTGTGTCAAGTATGATCTCCTCCATAGAACTCCACATGAAAAAAATAATAACACCCAAACACCATTCAAGCCCTTGGAATAAACCAATATATATAACATGTAATCAACATGGATGTAAGCCTCTCATAACCAAGAAAATCAAACTAAATATCCATTCCCAAGCCTAGGGAATACACCCCATAAACTATCTCCCAAAATAATATCCATGACCGACACCATCATAATAATAACTCAAATGCACATGGAGATAACCAATGCCATACATCTCTCAAATGAACCTTCCAAAACTAAAAATCTCCATAGCTCAAGATCCTTATCTATGAAAGATAAGCATAACATAATGCACTTGAAAGGAACAATGGGCAATACCTCTCAAGTAGTAAATTACAGAGTAAACCAAGAGTGGGGAATGGGAATGCTCATCAAGCTATTCAATTCATCATGATTCATACTAAGAAAAATCTCCTCTCAATTCCATACTAGGTGAATGCTCCTCGGACTTCCTTCTGAAACAACCAATTGTCCCAACGCATGTCTCTAATCACAAGAGACTACTAGCATCACCAACATCTTCATGTATCCATGAGCACCTACAACCTATCCATCCATGCTAAACTCCAAATGCAACATAGCACCATCATTAAGTAATAAAGAAAATGACCATACACTCAATAAAAAGAAAACCACCAAGATCAATGTCAAATATCCAACCATAGAATCAAGAATATAAACACGACAACATTATCTAATCCATCTCAAAGAGATAACATGCCTTATGACCATATCAAATAACCATACCATGCCAAAACTCTAAATGCATATCAAGAGTGTACCATGACATAATGATGCAGATCCCTACCCACACACCTAAGGACAAGCCCAAACAAGGTTAGACTTCTGACCCCTCAAGTGATCAGAAGGGTCCTACAAGGAAGGACTCCACACCTTGGGGGTAAGTGCACAAAGATGATGGTAAAAAATGGGGTATAAGTGGACACTTTTTTTCTAAAATTAGGTGAACCTAAACTTGGAGGAAACATTTTAAAGTCATCCACTAAAGGTATGAAGATAATGGAAGAACAAATATTGTATTACTCTGAACCTAGTTTCCAAACTACTAAACTTTTTCAAAATTGGATAAGATTAAGGGGGTCAAATCCTTCGCTCATGAAAAACAGACCCTGATTTTTTTAGAAATACATAACATAGTGTCTGACGTGCACGTCAAAACATTCATAGTTAGAATTAGTATTCTGACAAATCCTTTGGCAAAAAGATAGTTAAGAGTGACCACCAGAAGATGTGTATTTTTTTGTAATTTTTTGTTGAGTATTTTTTGTTTAATGATTTTTCCAATTGAGCACATCCTGAAAATTAGGTACCTGTTCGTGTGTGAAGTATAAGTTGCACTAAACAAATCAAAAAAATATAATTTTTTTTTTAAATTGTAAAGAATCAAGTGCACTACAATAATATGTAAAGTTTTTTTAAATTTGGATAGGTATATCAAAATTTATTAAAAAAATGGTTCATGTATGTCCGTGAGAACTATAGAGACACTGGTAAAAGAAATTCAATAATGATATGTTATTGTTGTTCAAATTTTAAAAAAATTATATGGTTAGAAAGCTCAAAAGATGGGTGACAATATGGTGGTATTTTTAGAAATACCCACTTGATGAAGCATAAACTTCATGATGACAAAGTCGAGAAACCAAGTTGATAAAATAAAACAAGCCAAAAAGGAGGGAAATGGAGGGAAATCAAACTTCCAAACCGTAGCTTTGTCATCCAGGCCTATTTCCAAGCCTAAACAATCAAAAGCATGTATGGGGTACCTATGGTATAAAAAGTGTGTACGGAGTACTTATGGTGTAAGAAGCGTGTACACTCTATCTTAACTATAAAAAGTGCGTACATACTATTTTTACTATAAAAGGCATGTACACGCTATTTTTACTCTAAATAGCACTCATGCACTTTTTATGTTTAAATTTTGGGAGTGTGTATAGTATGATATTGTATATATAATATGTGTATATACATATAATATATAATTTATATATAATATATAATATTTATATATATGTATAGAATAATATATAATATTAATATATATATGTATAGAATAATATATAATATTTATATATATATGTGTATATAATAATATATAATATATTAAGTATATATATACACACATGTGTGTATGTATGTGTATTGTCTCCCTCTCTCCCCCTCTCAAGCACGTACAAGGTGCCTCTCTCTCTCTCTCTCTCTCTCTCTCTCTCTCTCTCTCTCTCTCCCCTTCTCCCTTCCTCCATACCCCATCTCTCTCTCTCTCACTCCTTCTCCCTCTCTCCCCTTCTCCCTTCATCCATACCCCATCTCTCTCTCTCTCTCTCTCTCTCTCTCTCTCTCTCTCTCTCTCTCTCTCCCTCTTCCTCTCCCTCCCTCCCTACCCTCTCTCTTCCTCTCCCTCCAATATATCTTCTTTTTGTTTGCATATAGATGAGGTGATAATAAGATTGACAAGTTGGTTGGTTTTTTTTCTTAAAAGAAGATAGGATATAAAGTAGAACATTTGAAGAAGATGAACGTATTGGTTTCTTTGGATCGTGTGGATGTATTGGTTGGATAATATTTATGGGTTGTATGGTGTACTAAGGGGTCATATGGTGTCTTATGACCCTTTAGGACTCCATATGACCCCTTAGGTGTTTTTATGGGTCATATGGTGTTCTATGATCCCTTAGGACACCATATGACCCCTTAGGACTCCATATGGTGTCGTTATGGGTCGTATGGTATCCTAAAGGGTCATATGGTGTTCTATGATCCCTTAGGACACCATATAATCCCTTAGGTGTCATTAGAGGTCATATTATTTCCTAAGAGGTCATATGGTGTCCTATGACCCCTTAGGACACCATATGACCCCATAAGACACCATACGATCCATAACAACACCATATGGTGTCCTAAGGGATCATAGGATGCCATATGACCCCTCAGGACACCATACGACCCATAACAACACCATATGGTATCCTAAAGGGTCATATGGGGTTCTATGACCCCTTAGGACACTATTTGGTGTCATTATAGGTCCCATGGTGTGCTAAGGGGTCATATAGTGTCCTATGCCCCCTTAGATGTTGTTAGGGGTTATATTGTGATCTAAGGGTCATATGGTGTCCTATGACCCCATAGGACACCATATGGTGTTGTTATGTGTCTTATGGTGTCCTATGACCCCTAGGACACCTTATGACCCCTTAGGACACCATATGGTGTCATTAGGGGTCATATGGTGTCCTAAGGGGTCATATGCTCTCCTACGACCCCTTAGGACACTATTTGACCCCTTAGGACTCCATATGGTTCCATTATGGGTTGTATGGTGTCCTAAGAGATCATATAGTGTTCTATGACCCCTTAGGACACCATTTGGTGTCATTATGGATCATATGGTGTGCTAAGGGGTCATCATTCTTTGATAATTTACAGTTGGTAGTCATAGGAGTACTTACTGGTTTTGAATCCTCCATTCCAAATTTCTTCAAGATTTCTTTTATATACTTGGATTGAGTAATGAAAATCTCATCTTTCATTTGTAGTATTTGTAAACCTATAAAATACTTTATCTCACCGATTAATGACATCTCAAATTCTTTACTCATTTCATTTCCAAAGTTCTTACATAGAGAGTCATTTCCACAAAATATAATATCATCAACAAATATGGCTGAGATCAGTATTCCATTTTCATCATTCTTCATGTAAATATTGATGTTTTCACTTGTTCTTATAAAACCAATCTTGATTAAATAAGAGTGCAATCTTTCATACCATGCTCTAGGTGCTTGTTTCAGACCATATAAAGCTTTGTTCAATTTACATACCTGATCTTTATTATTGTCTTCAGCAAATCCTTCAGGTTGTTCAATAAAAACTTCTTCTTCTAATACTCCATTCAGAAATGCAGATTTGACATCCATTTGATATACCTTGAAATTCTTGTAAGCAGCATATGCCAACAATGTTCTTACTCCTTCAAGTCTTGCTACAGGTGTAAAAGTCTCACCATAATCAATTCCTTCTTCTTGGGCATAACCTTTGCAAACTAGTCTTTCTTTATTTCGAATGACCTCTCCTTTTTCATTCAGCTTGTTTCTAAAAATCCATTTTGTACCGATTCCACTTTTGTCCTTCGGTCTTGGGACCAGTGTCCATGTGTCATTCTTCTTGATTTGATCAATCTCTTCTATCATAGCATTTATCCAATCTTCACTATTAAATGCCTCTTTCACTATTCTCAGTTCAAATTCAAATATCAGACATGTGTTTTGTCTTAGTTTGTTTCTTGTAATCATTGGATCATCCTTATCTCCTATAATTTGACTTGGTGCATGATGTCTTCTGACATATTTGGCTAATATAGGCTCGGTAAGCTTTGTATGATCTTCTTCATCACTCGGTAACTGGATATTCTCTTCATTTTATTTTGCAGTTTTCTTGGTAGGACTTATCGGTTGAACATAGGCAAATTCATCATAATCTTCTAGTTCCTTGGAATTTCCTTCATCATTTCTTTTTGCAAATTCATCAATTTTCACATTTTCACTTTCTACTATTTTATTAGATGATTTGATCAGACATTTAAATGCTTTACTTCTAGAAGAATAACCAAGAAATGTTCCTTCTTCACTTTTCTGATCAAACTTGCCATTTCTATGATCCTTGTATACATAGCATCTACTTCCAAAGATTTTAAAATAACTTAGATTAGGTTTCTTGTCATACTAGATTTCATAAGGTGTCTTCAAAGTACCTTTCTTCAGTTGTACTCAGTTTAGGGTGTAAACTGCAGTGCTTATTGCTTCTCTCCAAAATGTTTGTGGCACTTTCTTTTCAATCATCAGGGTTCTGGCACAATCCACAATAGATCTATTTCTTCTCTCAGCAATTCTATTTTTCTATGGAGTTCTCATTGTAGAGACCTATCTTTTTAACCATGATCATTGCAGAATAAGTTGAACTCATCAGATGTGAACTCTCCTCCTCTATCTAATCTAAGACATTTCAGTTGTCTTCTTGTTTCATTTTCAACTCTTGCCTTGTACCATTTAAACATTTGAAAAGCTTCTCATTTTTCTTTTAAAAACATTACTGACATCATCCTTGAGTAATCATCCACAAATAATATGAAATATTTATCACCATAATAACTTTGAACTTTCATAGGACCACAAAGATTAGTGTGCACAAGATCTAAAATTCCCTTAGAAGTGTAGGACTTACTTGTAAAGCTTGATCTTGTCATTTTACCCATCTGGCATCCTTGGCACATAGCATTCTCAGGTTTTTCAAGACTCGGTAGACCTCTTACTCGGTGCTTCTTGCTTATTTTGATCAGATTATCAAAATTTACATGACAAAACCTTTTATGCCATAACCAGGTATCATCTATCTTTGTATACAAACATTTATTCTGAGTTGAGTCAAGGTGAAATGTGTTACCTTTTGTTTGTGTCCTAGTAGTAGCTAAATTTTCATGCTTGTCATGAACTTTGACATTTCCTTTCTGAAATTCTATTTGGTATCCTGTATTGTTTAGCTATGCTACACTCAACAAATTGTATTTTAAACCTTCAACCCAATAAACATCATTGCATCTTGCATTGTCAAGAAGTGTTATGGATCCTTTACCTCTTACTGGACATGGTGCATCATTACCAAATCTTACATAGCCTCCATCATAGTCTTCTAATATAACAAACTTGTGTTTATCACCTGTCATGTGATGTGAGCATCCACTATCTATGATCCAAGAATCATTAGTATTTATGTGAGATATTAGGGCTTTTTCTTCATAACTTTCTTCATCTGATCCATCTTTGATAGCCACATAAACTACTTCCTTTGTATTAGTTTCATCTGATTTATCATCCTTGGATTCCTCATTGGCTATTAAGCATGACTTTCTATCTTTTCTTCTGAAGTCTCAGTGTCCTCTGTAATGATTATCTTTCTGTCTATCATCTTGGTAATCTCTCTTTTCAGTAGAATCTTTGTCAGGATAGTTAGAAGCCATATGTCCTATCTTATCACAATTGAAACATTTCAAAGGTAGTTTTCCTTTATACTTACCTTTGCCTCTCGGTAACCTTCTGGCTAATAGTGCTTCAAACTCTTCTTGCTTTCTGATTGCCTCATTCAGTTTGTGTACTTCCTCCATGTTGTTGTGAAATCTTTCACTTGCTCCACTGTGATCCCCTTTAGTGTACTTACTCATTCTATCATTGTAATCATCAGATTCACCAATATGAAAAGAACTAAATGCAGATTCAACTTTATTTACCGATGACCCACTGTTATCAAAGTTACTTAAATCAAATGCATGTAGCTTACCAGTAGTAGCATCTAAAGAAATTGGCATATTAGGTACAGATCTCAATTCATTGATTGCAGAGACTCAAATTGCATAAGCCAGTAGAAGGGTTCTTAACAACTTACTTGTTATATCCTTTTCTTCAATCGTTCCACCTGCTCCTTTGATTTGATTGACAATCTCCTTTAGTCTTGTACTGTACTGGGTTATGTTCTCACCTTCATTCATCCTCACTGATTCAAGTTGTCCTCTTAGACTATCCACTTTTGCTCTTTGAACATGTTCATCTCCTCCATACACAGATATGAGCTTGTCCCACATTGCCTTTGCAACATTGCAGCCTTCTAGATCATTAAACTCTGAATCAGTCAATGCAGATGTTATTTCAATCATTGCTTGGATATGTTCTTTCTTTGCCTTTATCTCTTCCATTATCAATGGATAGGTGCTCGGTGTGATGAAATCATTCTCCAAATAATATACAGCATATTCTCCAACTCTTGATAGGTGCAGCTTCATCCCTTTCTGCCAAGTAGAGAAACTTGACTTGTTCAGCTTTGGTGCATCCCTCTTATACATCTTTGGATCTTTTCCTCAAGTACCTTTAAAATTTTCCTTCTGGAGTCCAAAGCTTTGATACCAATTGATAGTTCTGATACTTAAAGATAAGTACAGATGCCAAGCTAATAAGATGAGAGGGGGGGTGAATCATACAAACTTAATCTTCCATAAAAACATCAGATCCAACCTCGGTAACATATACTTTAGTAATATAACCAAAACTGCTAAACATGCAAACTCAAAAGCATATAAACATCATAATACTCATAACACCAGATTTAACATGGAAACCCAAATAGGGAAAAACCACTGTGGGATTTCGGACCCACTAAGAAATACACTCTTCTAGAGTATGCTCGGCTAAAAGAAAATCCTGTTAAAGATTACAAACACATTGCTAGATGTGACCCAGCTAAGGGATTTCCCTTAGATCTGTTAGGATCTTCACCTTGTTAAAGGATTTCAAACACTCAATCAGAATGTCACCTTGCTAGAGGGTTTTACAAATAAGACTATTAAGTCCACTCGGTTAAGAGATTTTCTATCACTTCACAAAATAACAGTAATAAAAATCTATCTGCAACTTTACATCTAAAATACTAAAGCAGATTCTTATTTGCTCAATACAATATAGACATAGAACTAATCTTGTCCATCTGTTGGGCTCTATACTTTGTTATTCAAAGCAGGTCTTCAAGCTTCTGTGCTCGGTAATCACTATGTAGCATCCTTGTGCATACACTTGCCCGCATGCATTGTTTATCAACAGTTCCCTATTTATAAACAATTTGCCAACCGCTTAATCTCCTTGATCACATTTCCCATGATCAATCATAGCCATCAGATCTTCAAACTTTGTCTAGGTTCAATGTATCCTTTGATCTGAAAATGTTTTACCCTGCCTTGGAACTTGCATACATTTCTTGGAAATTGTGCTAGGGTATTGTGGTTCAATCTAAGCTGTAGATCTTCCTGTCGATTATCCTTTGCCATAGATTCTTTAACAAACTTCATTCATGACATACCAATCATTTAATCATAGCCAGCTCATTAGCTTCCTTCATTAAACAATGCATGTAATCATTTAATGTATTCTGTTATTACTCGGTTGCAACTTGGTAAATACTAAACTTCACTCAATAGACATTCTGCCTTCATTAATCGATAGTGATAACCTTAGGGTTTACCAACTAGGTTCCTTAGGGTTTACCGACTAGGTTCTTTGCTCGGTAACATAGTATAGTATTAACCTTTCAATCAATAACATATGTAGAATATCAAAACAATCTAATCATCATGATCTCATCATTGTCTAACTCGGTAATAGTTGCCCATTGAATAGCTTATTTCTCCCCTTATCCATCATATTCTATCTGTGTCTTTTACCGACATCTTTATACTTGTCAAATCATACTTTTCAAGATATGGCAACATCATACTGAATCAAAAAATCAATTTCTTGACATCAATGACAAAATAATAATATTAAGACAGTAAACATCCTTAATCATTTTTATCCATAATCATCAAGAACCTTCTCAATATCCTTATTGAAATGCCAACAATCTCCCCCTTTGGCATTGATGGCAAAACCAATTGATTTGACCTAATTGCTTAGGATTGTTGTGAGATTCTAAAATGCTGAAATGTTCTCCCCCTGTCATCAGAATTCTTCCCCATACATTAGTCTTCTCCACTTCTTCAGTCTTCTCCCCCTTTGACAACAATGCCAAAAAGTAAAGAACTAAAACATAATTTCTTCTTGTATGAAGTGATTTCCTACTATTATGTGTCAACTTAGTCTCGGTCAGAGCATTTATGTCTTCAATTCCTATTCCCTGTATTGTTTCCTGTACACCTTTAGAAAACATCCTAAAGTGTGTAAATCGGCATCAACTCCTAAAAAGATATTTTATAGAGTCATCGAATTGATGCTTTCACTGAACTTGGTTAGTGAGTAGAGGATAGGGGTAGGACCCCTAACTTACTTCTAAGATACTCAAAAGTGTCCCTTGGCAGTGGCTTGGTGAAGATATCTGCTATTTGTTCCTTTGTGCTAACATATTCCAACACCACTTTCTTCTCTTGAGCTTCTTCTCTAAGATAATGATATTTGATAGAGATGTGCTTTGTCTTAGAGTGCATAACAAGATTCTTTGAAATGTTAATGGCACTAGTATTGTCACAGAATATAGTTACTCGCTCAGTAACTTTCTCATTTATACCTTCCAATAGTTGTTTGATCCATGCTATGTTGGTACAATTCAATGCTGCAGCGACATATTCAGCTTCTGCTGTTGATAGTGAAACACATCTTTGTTTCTTGTTAAGCCAACTCACTAGCCTTTCTCCTAAAAAGAAAGCTCCTCCACTTGTGCTTTTTCTATCATCAATGTTGCCTGCCCAATCAGCATCAGTATAAACTTTTAAATGAAAGTCATTTCTTTAATGATACACTAAGCCATAATCTTCAGTGCCTTTCAAGTATCTAAAAATTCTCTTGGTTGTTGTCATGTGTGTTTCCTTAGGATCTGTAGAGAATCTTGCAACTATACCTACTGTATGTGCTATGTCTGGCCTGCTATGAACAACATATTGCAACTTTCCAATCATGGATCGGTAAAGTGTCTCATCAACAGATGCAGATTCATCATTCTTTGATAATTTACAGTTGGTAGTCATAAGAGTACTTACTGGTTTTGAATCCTCCATTCCAAATTTCTTCAAGATTTCCTTTATGTACTTGGATTGACTAATGAAAATCTCATCTTTCATTTGTAGTATTTGTAAACATATAAAATACTTTATCTCACCGATTAATGACATCTCAAATTCTTTGCTCATTTCATTTCCAAAGTTCTTACATAGAGAGTCATTTCCATAAAATATAATATCATCAACAAAAATGGCTGAGATCAGTATAAGCATTCTGATTACTCAAATTTGACTAAGTCTGAAATTTATAAGAATACTCAAAAAACTAGAATCTGCATTATAAGTCTTAGAGATCTAGAGCCACTCTCAAACATCCTGACAAAACAAAGATATATACATAAAATATAACATTTAAGTATAAGAAATATGTCTTTTATACTTAAATGTTATATTTTATGTATATATCCTACCGAAAAACCTAATGGAATGCTAAATGAATTGCATTTTATTGACAGACAAATACGTACGCGGTTTAAAAACTAAAACCACGTACAGGGTTTTTAGTTTCTAAACCACGTACGTGGTTTTAGTTTTTAAACTGCGTACAGGGTTCTTAGTTTCTAAGCCACATATGCGGTTTTAGTTTTTAAACCGCGTACGCGGTTAGTATACTTTAAACCTCGTATGCGGTTTAGCTTTGGTTAGGCTCGGCAAAATGAGTCTAAATGCTTACGAGATTCTTTAAATTTGAAATACCCCATGCGTGTTGTTTTTTTTTTTCATTTTTTTTTTTGGTGTGTTCACTTTTCTGACCACCATCTTTGTGAACTTACCCTTGGATAAAACTACTCACAAGTTCACTAGGCTTGGGCCTACTCAAGATGAGTAAATGCCTCTATACCTACCCTACACCATCCTATGACACCCGCTCCTAAGGGGTTAGGATTTGGTTCATTTATGGCCATTATAAACTAGTCCAAGCACTAGTTATGGGATTAGACCCCAATTCCTTATACCTCCTTTAGAAATCTAACCCTAGGCTTGTAGCCCTATTTGGCGATAAAATGGATCTTAACTCCAAAATTTTCCAAACACCCATACAAAAAAATTACCATTTCAAACACCCTTTTGGAATTTTTACGGATCCCCAAAATGGTTTGACCAGGTCTACAATTACAAGGTTTGAACCCTTTAGAGGCCAAGAGATCTAATAAGGGCAATTAGGCCTATTTTCCAAAGCAACTACCAGGAAATGAACTCAAACTAGAAAAACAACTATATGGGCATGTGGGGGTTGGTGAGAGACCTTTAATTCTAGGGTTGCATGCCTAGAATCCATTGATATGAAATTTTATGGTGACTATCCTAAATCTTGTCCTAGGTAGTCACATAGAGATGCTTACCTAATTTTGCTCCTTTCTCCACACAACCAAGTTTCCCCTACAGCAAACCATGAAAACTCTAAATTAAAGAGGCTTATCCTGCATCCCTCCAAAGGAAGAGTCTTCTAATGGACTAGAATGCAAGATAAGGCCATGTTTTTCCAAAACCCTCTCCAAACCCTCAAATTTTGGGTTACAGTCAGAAGAATGGAGGGTTCTCACTACTCCAGAACAATTAGGACCTCAGACCACCACCAAAAAAAATCTATTTCATCCCTCTATCTACTCCATGGATGGTGTGATTCAAATTAATTCGTACAGGCACGCGCAACTCTTGCAAACTTAGAATTTTTGGGAAAACTATAGTATTTAGTGTTTTATTGCCTCACAAACTCCAATTACAACAACAAAAACCTTGTGAATCATGTCCACAAGGCTTTTACAACTCTCCAACTATTTCCAACCAAATTTGGAGTAGGTTGGAGCCATTGAAAGGCTTCCCCCAACCGTATTTCAAAAAGTTGTACTTTTGCACTCAAAAGTTGCATTTTACAAAAGTTGCAATTTTGCAATTTTGCACAAAATGTTGTCAAACTTGCTAAGGTTGGAATCCACATACATGTATCAACTAAACACTCATAAAACATTTCTAAAACCTAGAAAACAAAAGACTAAACCATCTACTACCCCTATTAACCAGATTGTCCCAATTGGCTTATCAAAATGACTAATTGATGACATGGGCTTACGTGGTGGGGTTTATTGGACACATGAAACACAAGACACACTAAGACACTATCATGTTCCTAGTCTTCATCCTTAGAGCCATTATTGGAGTGTTGATGAGGTACCCCTGCACCATATTCCCTGGGAGAAGAGATCTCAAGCCCACTTGAGATCAAAGTTTGTAAATTTGCACCATGGTTGGAAATTTGTTCATCTGTCATCCAAACTGCCTCAAAGTCTGGTTTATCCTACCAAGCCACCAAGTACTCAATGTACTCCTTTTTCCTTTTCTTCTTTGTGACTCTAGTGTCTAACACCTTGCTTAACTTAGGTGATTCATGCCTTGGAATGTCATTGTCTGCTACAACCTACATTGGTTCCTCCCCTTCATTGTCACTACCTTTGAAAAGTGTAAGATCACACACATTAAAAGTGGGTGATAATCCAAGATCAGGAGGAAGTTGGATTTCATATGCATTTTGTCCACATTTCTTCAATATCTGACATGATCCAATCTTCCTTTGCATGAGCTTGGTGTATTTTCCATTTGGGAGTCTCTCCTTCTTCAAATGTACCCATACCAAATCCCCAACACTAAACTGTACATCTCTCTTCTTCTTATCAACATGAGCCTTATACTTCACTGCAAACTATTGGAGATGAGACTTTACTTGGTCATGCACCTATTTGATGGCTGATGCAAAAGCTTCACCATCAGCACTAATGGGCTCTTCCTTGGGTAAATCCCTTAACTCCAATACTCCCCTTGGGTGGATGCCATATACAATGTGGAAAGGAGACTTCCTTGTGCTTCTATTGATGGTATCATTGTAAGAGAACTCTACATGTGATAGTATATTGTCCCATTTTTCTCCATGTTTCCTTGTCAAACACCTTAATAGGTTTCCCAATGAACTATTGACAACTTCAGTTTGCCCATTCATTTGAGGATGGTAGGCTGATGAGAAAGTTATTTTAGTTCCCAACTTCTTCCAAAGGGCTCTCCAAAAGTGACCTATGAACTTTACATCTTTGTCTGAAATAATGTTTAGGGGCAATCCATGTATCCAGACTATCTCTTTGAAGAATAGGTCTGCAACATATGATGCATCACAAGAAGTCTTACATGGCAAGAAATGAGTCATTTTACTAAACCCGCCCACCACTACAAAGACACTATCAAATCCCCTTCTCATCCTAGGCAGACCCAACACAAAGTCCATACTTATGCTCTCCCATGGCCTAGAAGGAATGGGTAAGGGCTGATACAAACCTACATTTGTGGACTTCCCCTTGGCTTTCTGACATATTACACATGTCTCCACAAACTTCTTTACATCTGCCTGCAATTTAGGCTAGTAATAGTGTCTCTTCACAAGGTCTAGGGTATTGTCAAGGCCAAAATGACCTGCCATAACTCTATAATGTTTCTCCCTAATGATATTCAACCTCATGGAACACTTAGGAATACACAACTGCACTCCTTTGATCAACAATACATCTTGTATCAGAAATTCAGAAAACTCAATATGATACCTCTCACCAAAGGTTTCACATACCTTGTATGTCTCTCCAAAGTCTTCATCAACATCATACATACTCTTCAAGGAATCAATACCAACACTCTCCATCTTAATTTGGTTGACAGTTAAGACCCTCCTGCTCAAAGCATCTGCAACTTTGTTCTTGACTCCCTTCTTGTGTTTGAGGGTGAAGGTGAAGGATTGTAGGGTCTCTACCCACTTCATGTGTCAGTGGTTTAGCTTCTCTTGGCTATTTATGAAACTGAGTTCTTGATTATCAGTAAAAACTATGAACTCCTTAGGCAATAAATAGTGCCTCCACTTCTTCAAAGACTGTACTAGAGCATACATCTCCAAGTCATAAGATGAGTATCTTTTCTTGGCATCATTTAGCTTTTCACTGAAAAAAGAAATAGGTCTTCCTTCCTGACTGAGCACTGCCCCAATAGCCATGTGGCTTGTATCACATTCCACTTGAAATATCTTGTTTAAGTCTGGTAAGGCTAGGACTAGTTGTTCTGCAACCTTCTTCTTCAATGTTTCAAATGAATCATCTACCTCTTTGGTCCAACTGAACCTACACTTTTGTCCTCCTTTTATGGTGTCAAGCATGGGTGCACAAACATGACTAGATCCTCTTATGAACTTCCTATAAAAAGTTGCTAAACTAGGGAAGATTTGAACATCATTCATAGTCTTAGGTGTTGGCCAAGATAGTATAGCACTCACCTTGTGAGATTACAAGACCCAAGTAGATGATCTCCTCTTGCATGAACAAACAATTATCTAAATTGATCATTAGTTTCTCTTCATGTAACCTTTTGAGAACCATATCTATGTGTTTGAGGTGTTCTTCCCTTGTGTGACTAAAGATCAAGATATCATCTAGGTATACTATGACAAATTTTCTTATGAATTCCACCAAGACTTCATTCATCAACCTCATAAAGGTACTAGGGGCATTGGATAACCCAAATGGCATGACTTTCCACTCATACAACCCCTCATTGGTTTTAAAAGCTATTTTCCATTCATCCCTTGGCCTTATCCTAATCTGATTGTATCCACTTTTTAGATCCATTTTGGTGAAATACTTAGAACTCCCCAAGCAATCAAGTAAATCCTCTATCATAGGGATTGGGAACCTATACCTTATAGTTATCTTGTTGATGGCCCTTGAGTCTGTACAAAGTCTCCAAATGCCTTATTTATTTGGTGCAAGGACAATAGGTACTGCACATGGGCTTAATCTCTTGCCAATCAATCTTGATTCAAGCAACTCTTCAATCTGCCTTGCCATTTCTGCATTCTGGTCTGGAGTGATCCTGTAGGTGGCTTTGTTTGGGAGGGTAGATCTAGGGACCAAATCTATGCAATGACTAATGTCTCTCATTGGTGGTAGGGATCTTAGCATTCCATTTGAGATGATGCCTTGATGTTTATCAAGCAACTGTCTGACTGCAGGGTCCATGTGCTTCTATCCTCCTTCTTTCTCTTCTGCATACTGCTCTTTCCTTGCCACCTTGGGGCTAGGCATGAGGGCATAGCAAACTGCACCTTTCTGTGCAATCTACTTCATGAATTGTTTACCTTCTACCATCAACACCTTTGCATCCTTCCCTTTTGATTCCCTCTCTTGCTCTATCAGAGGTAAGATTTCCATCACCTTCCCATTCTTGGTGATTGAATAGGTGTTTCTCAACCCATCATGATGATATTTCAGGTCATACTGCCATGGTCTCCCAAACAAGAGATGGCATGCATCCATCTTGGCTATATCAAACAACAATCTATCCTTGTATGATCCAATATGAAACTCCACCCAAGCTTGCTCTTCTACCACTTCTTGCTGACCTTAGGTGAGCCATGAGACCTTGTAGGGGTAAAGGTGAGGTAGCTTTCTAAGTTTAATCTTTTCTACCATTTCAAGTGATAAAAAATTTTCTGTGGATTCGGAGTCTATCAATACCTTGCATACCTTTACTCTTGCCTTGCAAGTGGTTTTGAAAAGAGATTTTCTTTCTGTAGGCTCCTTATCGAGTACCTTCTGGGTGGTTACTGCTCTCCTCATCATTAGAGCCTCTTGTCTTTTAGGATAGCCATAGCTATCAGGATCATTTACACTTTGATAAGTGTTTGCACTTGCCACACTTTGACAATCAGATTCCTGCACCAAATTGCTTCTCCTTTCTCTCATGGAGCTAGAAGCCTTCTCCGGACACCTATTGGTCATGCACCCTTCTTGGTTGTAGTTATAGCACCTAGGATATCCTCTACCTTGGGATCCTCCTCTAGAGGGTGGTCTTCTACCCCTAAAGCTCCCTCTTGGATTGTATCCCCCTCCTTGGTTGTAACTACTCTCTCCTCTATTGCCTTCTTGGTTAGAGTCACTCTAGTATACAAAACCATTTCCTCTACCTTTGAAAGGGCCTCTTCCCCCTCTTTGTTGTCTCCCTTTACCTCTACCATTTTTTTCCTACCTCCTCTTCAACTTCTCTTCCACCTTGAGTGCCAATTGAAAGCACTTTTGGACTGTTTGTGAGGTGTGGAGATTCAAATCTTCTTGGATTGTAAATCTCAACCCATTGAGATATCTTTCTACCTTCTCATCTTCACTCTCTTTCACCTTGGTTATCACACACAACTTCATGAACTCCTCTGTATAGGATCTCACATCCATCTCCTTTTGCTTCAAATTTTGTCTCCTCCTATGCAATTGGATATTGTAGTCCATTAGGACATAGGCCTCTCTCACCAAGGCCATCATCTTCTTCCATGTAGCCACTCTTCTCTTTCCCTCTTTCACCCTCTCATCTTGGATGAAATTCCACCAAGTTAGTGCAGCCCCTTTCATTTTGGATTGGGCCATCTTCACCCTCTGGTGCTCTGGTAAGTCTTCACTCTCAATTTTTTTTTCCAAGGAGTCTATCCACTCCATCACTGTATCAGGCTCCATCTTTCCTGCAAATACTAGCAGATCCATCTTCACATCCATTGTTCTTCTCTCCATGGACTTGAGGACACTCATCAGGGGTCTCTGGTCTATAGGAACCTCTAGTTCTTCTTGCCTAGGGATATCCTCTTCATCCCCTTCTTCTCTAGAGTCTCTCTCTCCCCTCTCCACTCTATCCTTCAACCAGTCCATCTCATTTCTCAAGGCCTAATTCTCATCCTTGAGTTCTCTTCTCTCTATCATCTGCTTCTTCACTAGGACATTCAACTTAGCATTGGTCATTCTTGAAGGTTACTCTTGGGATCCCTCTTCTTCTAACATCTTGTCTTCTCCTTCTATCCAAAGAACACTCCTATGTTCCGATACCAATTGATGCAAAGCCCTACCCACACACCTAAGGACAATCCCAAACAAGGTTAGACTTCTCACCCCTCAAGTGATCATAAGGGTCTTGCAAGGAAGGACTCCACACCTTGGATGAAACTACTCACAAGTTCACTAGGCTTGAGCCTACTCAAGATGTGTAAATGCCTCAATACCTACCCTACACCATCCTATGACACCCTACTCCTAAGGGGTTAGGATTTGGTTCATTTATGGCCATTAGAAACTATTCCAGGCACTAGTTTTGGGATTAGACCCCAATTCCTTATACCTCATTTAGAAACCTACCCCCTAGGCTTATATCCCTATTTGGTGATAAAATGGATATTAACTCCAAAATGTTCCACACACCCATAAAAACAAATTACCATTTAAAACACCCTTTCAGAAGTTGTACGGATCCCCAAAATGGTTTGACCAGGTCTACAATTACAAGGTCTGAACCCTTTAGAGGCCAAGGGACCTAATAGGGGCAATTAGACCTATTTTCCAAAGCAACTACCAATAAATGAACTCAAACTAGAAAAAAAAACTCTATGGAAATGTGGGAAATGGTGAGTAACCTTTAATTCTAGGGTTGCATGCTTGAAATCCACTGCTATGACATTTTATGGTGATTGTCCTTAATTTTGTCCTAAGTAGTCACATAGAGATGCCTATATAATTTTGCTCCTTTCTCCACATAACCAAGTTTCCCCTACAACAAACCATGAAAAATATAAATTATATAGGCTTATTCTACATCCCTCCAAAGGAAAAGTCTTCTAATGGACTAGAATGCAAGATAAGGCCATATTTGTCCAAAACCCTCTCCAAACCCTCAAATTCTGGGTTACAGTCAGAAGAATGGAGGGTTCTCACTACTTCGGAACAATTAGGAATTCATACCACCACCAAAATAAGTATATTTAATTCCTCTATCTACTCCATGGATGGTGTGATTTAAATCAATCCGTACAGGCACGTGCAACTCCTGCAAACTCAGAATTTCTAAGAAAACTGTAATATTTAGTGTTTTGTTGCTTCACAAACTCCAATTACAATAGTAGCAACCTTGGGAATCATGTCCACAAGGCTTATACAAATCTCTAATGGTTTCCAACCAAATTTGGAGTAGGTTGGAGCCATTGAAAGGCTTCCCCCAACCGTATTTTAAAAAGTTGCACTTTTGCACTCAAAAGTTGCAATTTTGCAATTTTGCACAAAATGTTGTCAAACTTGCTAAGGTTTTAATCCACATACATGGATCAACCAAACACTCATAAAACATGTCTAAAACCTATAAAAACCAAAAATAAACCATCTACTACCCCTATTAACCACATTGTCCCAATTGGCTTATCAAAATGCCTAATTGATGACATGGGCTTACATGGTGGGGTTTATTGGACACATGAAACACAAGACACACTAATAAACTATCATGTTCCTAGTCTTCATCCTTAGAGACATGATTGGAGTATTTATGAGGTTCCCTTGCACCACATAATATGTGTCCATCCTACCAACAATGATAACATGTCAAATGAAAGCATAAAATCCCACCTCAACCAAGGACTCCTTGAGCCCTCAAGATGTAAATATCTCCTAATAGTGTACCCACAAATGTAAGAGAACCCTTCTACAACAATAGGATCTAAGGTATCCTCCAATATATACACACTAAGAAAATCATCCACCAACCAACATGGTGAAATTCACCATCACTACTACAAGCTCCCACTGAACTGTGATACCAAGCTCTCCATAGCATCGTAATAACCATCTCCTAAATGAAGAACATCCAGGTCTACACACATCCAACTGAAATGTCAACAATATCAAGTAAATAATGAACTCCATCTCAAGAAGATACATACAACCACCAAAAAACCACCAATTAGGAATCAATCCTACATTGCCAACTCATCACTGTTAGAAGCTCCCACTGAAAGTGTAATCAAATAAATAACCAAGCTATCATGACATCATGATCAAATGCATGCTACAAGTCCCATGTGAACTATCGAGGTACTATAACATCATCCATACTCTCATCTCAAAATAACCATACCAATGCACAAATGACCACAAACAAGGTCAACTAGGGAGTATGCACCACAATGAATCAAAACTGGTGGATATAGATAGTCTACATCCAAGCCATCCCACTACAACTGCATAGGTGAGCTCAAACCTACCAATCACTAGACATGCAAACTCATCATCACATTAGTAAACTATAAATTAAGATATCAAATAGAATAATCATGTAGACAACATGACTCAAACACCAAATCACCATCCAATCTAATTTTCCAAACATGTCCACAATCAAGTACCATATTCTAGGAACCAAATAAGCATCAAGGAGATAAGAACAACCTCCTAATATAAACCAAATCACTACAATCATGACTATGTTGTGTCAATGCAAAATATGTACCTTCATACGCATGACACCATAATCATAATAAATTCTACACCTGCACTCAACTATCACCCACATGAGACTCCAAGTCTTAAACCATGTATAATCATGTCCTCAAATTGAAGACAACTTGTGTACCTGTCACCATCAAAGTCTAACTCTAAAAAACACTTGTAAACCTGTACCGAGGAGTACCAATCTAATAATAAGTTGTATCATCATAAATATCCGATGAAAATGTACACTCCCTCAAGGTTATGTCCCTTGACTTGCACAGATGCACTCCCACACACACCCCAAATATTAGGCACCTACTGTTGGTATTTTGGTATGGTTTTGTCATTGATGTCAACACCTACTAAACAATTAATCAACTTTCTGCTTAATACCGGTGAAATAGTCTATTATACTGGTGGACAGTTTTATTAGATAATTGGAATACCAGTAAAGATTAATGTATGAAACAAAAGGACAAAGTCATCCAAAACACATAACACCAATATTTGTACGTGGAAACCCTGTAAGGGGAAAAACCACGATGGGAAACATTACCCACAATCAGATGATACTACTGTAGATAGTAAGTGTATACAAATGGGGTCTGCACATGCAAAAAGGCCAAGCACCTAGAGCTCACTGCTCAATCACAAAATATGAGTCACACTGACTACAATTGGATGGTTAAATCCAATAAGAATGTACTACTCAAAATAGCATCTTCATATGCTGGATTCAGTACCAGCGTAGTTCTGATTGTCTTCACAAAAACCCTCCTTCAATCTTCAAATGATGTTTGCGTGTATAGCTCTGCTTATTCTCGCATATACCTTCACACAATCAATTTCGCATTCCACATTCAATCTTACAAATAAGATCTTACATTTATACCATAACCTAGAACCAATTTTAGTAGGTCGGCTCTACAAGATATATTACATAAAATCATTTTATTTAACAAAAGATTGCAGAAAATTGTTGAAAGTACAAATGTAAAGATTGATGAACAATTCAGAGGAACTTCAAGGTATATAGACTTTGAACCGGCAATAGAAATCTTGACAAATGAACCTACATTGAATCCACCAGTACAGAATGAAGATCCAATTACATTGGTATCATCTGAAAATTCCACAGTAACTAAAGAACAACAACAAACAAAGACACCCCGGTATGTAAGACTGAATCATTCCAGAGATCAGATAATTGGCAAAAAGTATAAAGGAGTTATGACAAGAGGAAGATTGGAAAATGAAGAGGTATGTCTTATTTCTCAAATTGAACCATCATTTATTAATGAGGCATGTGAAGATAAATATTGGATTAAAGCTATGGAAGAAGAATTGGAACAAATTGAGAAAAAAAACACTTGGATATTAGTTCCCCGGCCTAAAGATAAAAATATAATTGGAACCAAATGGGTATTCAGAAACAAACTTAATGAAGAAGGTAAGGTTGATGGAAGTTGATGTTTGTCATCAACCAACAGAATTAACAGAGAAATCTTTTACTCCGGCTTTGATGAGGAAGCTACTTCTCAGGGGGAGTAGTTGGTATACTAATTTGGTTGGTATTTTGTATATGAACTTGGTTTTGTAATAACTTTGGCATTTGATGTCAAAGGGGGAGAGATTGGTATGGAAAAACACAAGGAAAACACATGTTGCTCCCAGGGGGAGAGATTGTTATTTGGGACAGATTATTACTCTCTGTATCTGTATTTTGATTTTTGGTTATGATCCTTTTTTGGAGATTGTTGGTCTTTGGTATTTGGCATTTCTATTTTGGCACTTTAATGGTTTTTCCATCTTGTGTTGTCATCAATGCCAAAGGGGGAGATTGTTGGTATTTTGGTATGGTTTTGTCATTGACGTCAACACCTACTAAACACTTATCAACTCTGGCACTTTGGAGAATCAACAACATTCACCAACAAGCAAGTGACTTATGCACAGTCACCGGTATCTGGTACATCGGTAGGATATAATGATCACCGACACTTGGAATGATATGGAAAACACTTAGTTATGTCGAAGACATTGTGTGGACACCTTGTCTTGGAGTTTTGTTTATTGGTATATTCGTATTTGCATATTTGTTGTTATTGGAAAATAGGTCCAGGTTACACCGACAGGTTTATCTTTTCCAGATCAGCATGGCATGCTATGGAGATGACTTATTATTGTTGTAAATGCATTGAGCTGACATGTTGAATCGGTTATTGCATCAGATATTGTTTTGTTTATAAAATGATTTTATTGTAATATATCTTGTAGATCCGACCTACTAAAATTGGTTCTAGATTATGGTATTGTAGACACCTAAAAATGGTCAATGCTTGTGGAGTCATACTTTAACATTTGCGCATTGCCTCATTTTAGGTTTTTGCGTTGCATTAACATTTCTCCTATGATTTGTACTTGGTCTTTATCATTTGCGAGCATTGAGTCATTCTTCTACATTCTTCATTCGTCTCGCTTTCGAATTTGTTCTTGTTGACAACACTATCCAGTCATGATTTTGATCGATTTTATCCTGTCACATCAATTTGCGTGCTAATTTGTCATCATTTTGGACATCGTCAATCCTAATTAGGGTTTTGTCCTCTTATCAATCTTGTTGATTTGTCATCAATCCTTATCATTTTCAATCTTGTCATTTTAGCGATCGATTTGTCATTGATCGTTGTCATGTTCGATCTTGTCATTTTGCGATTGATTTGTCATCAGTCATGGTCATTTTCAATCCTGTCATTTTGTAACCTATTTTGTCATCAATCCTTGTCTTTTTTGTCAATCTTGTCATTTAACGATCAGTTTGTCATTGATCGTCGTCCTTCTCAATCGTGTCAATTTGGATAAATTTGTCATTGTTCCTCGTCAATCGGCGCATTTTCTCAATCAAATCAAATCGAGTCAATTGTCTTTCAAGACCTAATTCATCTTCTAGGGTTTCGTGATTTAATCATTTAACCTTGTGTGTGTCATTTCTTCCTTTAGGATTAATAAATTTTTTATTTATCCTAAGTCTTCTCATTACAATTAAATGTTCATTTAATTGGCTAATTATTCCTCTTTGTGAATTAATTAATAAATGACAAATTATTAATTAATTTACCTAATTTCTAATTTCATTATTTCCTAATTCCTATTTTCATTATTTCCTAATTCCTAATTTCCACCTATTTTCTAATTTCCTAATTTTAATTTCCACCTAATTAACTTGTCTCTAGTTCTCCCTATTTTTGTGCTTCATGCGTCATACTCTTGACATAGCAAGATGTCATAAGGTTCTAGTTCTCTAAGCTTTGCATTGGCAATATGTCATAATTCATGACATACAAGGTGTCATAACCTTCTTCTTTTCACTCATTTTTCCCATTTTGAAATCAATTGCTTCTAATATCCATTTCATGCTAAATTTGATCCTATCTCCAATTTATCTATAAATTGGATGATCTTCCTCAATCAAGGCTAATTGGTAATCACTTTTGCAATCACATAATCATAGAATCAGATAATGAGAAATAATCACTTCTTCTAGTATTCTTGTGCCAATATCAATCTTGCTTTCACATTAGGTTTGTGCACTTGAAGGTGAGATCCACAACAAAAGGCTATTTGGAGAAGAAAGAAGGAAAATGGAGCCGCATGAAGAAGCATTCAAATCTACCATTGGTTTGCATATGTCTTTAATTTTGAATGTTTTGATTTCATGTCTCTATTGAGTGTGCTTAGGATAGATTCATTGCATTCTAGCTTTTTGTGATTAGGCTAAATTAGTATTATGTTTATCTTGTTTGTGATGATTTCCTATTTCCTATGCTACATTAATTAGTGAACCTGACGTGAACACTAACCATCTAACCTCTTTATGGTGTTTTTGAGTGCTTTCAAGTTGATTTGCAGGCCAAAAACCCAAAAACAGGGTCGTGCAGGGTTTTCTGGAGACTTCTGCGCTTGTGTGAAGCAACCTGTGCCTGTGTTGGGCATTTTGCACCTGTGTTGAAGACATTCTGCGCTTGTGTCCTGCATTCTGCACCTGTGTCATGGGTTCTGTGCCTGTGTAAAGTCTAGATCAGGGGTAAAAATGCAGTGTTTTACTTGAAATTGGTTTAGTTTTTGCATTCTGTTTTCTGTGCTTTGGATTTTGGTACTAATTATCTGTGTAGAATCTTGGCATATGCATGGCAAAGACAATAAATCAAACTACTAACATGTGTTATGCAGAATCGATAGTCAAAGACAACAAATCAAACTTCTAACTTGGGTTTTGCAGGTTGCCTTGGAGAAACAACTAAACTTGGTGTTTGTCTTTAAATGTTTTAGGCACCTAGTGATTTCTAATAGGTTGGAATGAACATGTTTTTGCTTTGATTGTTGAGTATGACATTGGAGTAGGAGAGTATGCTCTCATCCTTTTAGGGTGATCAGAAATCCAGATCTTCGATACCATGCTTTTGTCTTTGATTGTGTGTCTCCTTTAGAGGGCCTGCCTTCCCGACCACTTTGCTTTTGCAAGCAAGTGATAATCATGAGAAGGGAACAACCCAAAGTGAGTACGGCTAGAATACCTTGGCATTCTAACTCACTATAAACAAATACTTGATGGGCAAAAGCTTTGAAGGAAGTGTTACGTGGGAATTGCAGTTACTTGGGAAGTGATGACCCTTGAACTCTTTCTCATATCAACATCTAAGTAGGGCCTCTTGGTCTAAATCGTGCTTGCGCGACTACATTTGTTTGGTATCTTGATGGGCTTAATGTCTTAATCACGCTTGCGTGACATCAAGGAGTAATGCTTAACAGAAATCCTGACTAAACACCTTGTTTTAGAGGCCAAAAAACCCTTCTAGTTGCTTGAGAAGGACAAATTCAGATACTTGGAAGAGATACTAAGTTCGCCATGGGGAGATTTCCATGGGGACTAATGCTTGGCTGCCCTGAGAAGTGAGTGCCATGGAGGGGAGCCCGTGGGGTCAAGCATCTATGTATTCTCCTTGAATCTCATAATGAGTCTACCTCTCAAGTACCTAATGTCTTTGCCTACCATAAGAAATGTGTAAATGAGCATGATTGTCTTGAGTCTAAGTTGCAATATCTTGTATTCTTTGCTTGTCAAAAGTTGAATTGCGTTCCATTTCAAAAGCAAAACAAATTGATCCAACATAAGATTAAACACAAGAGACATTCATCCAACAAAGGTTCAACAAGATTCAGAAACTCATCTTCAAACATGGTTGTCAAATATTGTTCAAAATCTTGTCTCAAGAAGCATGTCACTTACATTTAGGTTCATCCTAGGTTGCATTTTGCAAAGTTCATTATCAAGTACCAAGGTTAGGTTTCACCTAAGTCATACTCTTTTCAATAAAAGTCATCCATTTGTATATGTCCTCTTGCATTAAAGTCATATCATTGTCATACATTGCTTACCCTAGGTCTCTTCATTAAGCTTAGGTCATTATCATATCATATTAGGGTCATTTGCATAGTAATTGTCCCTTTGCATATAGTGTCAAAACTAGGTTTTGTCATACTTGAGTAATCCAAATCTTTGATAAACCCTAAGTCATTGTTAGGAAGTCTAGACCTTATCAAATCTTTTGTCCTTTTGTCATCCATGTCATTTCGTCAAACCTAGCTTAGTATCCAAGCATATAGGGGAGACATTGTCATCTTGTCCTTTGTCACTTAATCCTTTTTGTCCTTTGAGGTCTAGACATCATTCCAATTTCCCAAGGGTCCTCTCTTAGATTTGCATTCATAAGTTTGTCAAAATCTTCAAAAGCAACCAAAAACATAGATTGCATTTTCATCTATTTAGTTTGCATTTAGTTGCATATCATACATTATCCTTGAAAAATTCCAAAAATATTGCATTTGCATAGTGACATGTCTATTGAAACAAGGTTCCAAGAACCAATGATGCAACAAAGTTTGACATATCAACTGACAATGCAATCGAATTTTAATCCAAGGCAATCACAATTATATTGAACCCAACAACAAGGCAATATCGATCAAACTCTTTATGATGAAACAAATCTCCAAATACAAAAACTAGAGTATAAACTAGCTCAAGAAGAGGAGATATTGGAACAAAGAGTGAAAAACATTGAGAAGAATAGATCACAAATGTCCAAAGTGTTTCAAAAATTTCCAGGTCAAAATCCAAAGATTGAGCCAATTGATGTAAGATCTCTTCTTGAACGATCAGACATACCAGCTCTCCTCTCCCAAATAGAGATGATGAAACAATTTCAAGAAAGGAGACAACATCAATTTCAACATTATGTGCCTCCACAACAAGAACAAGAAGGTGTTTACTATCAATTAGATTTTCAACCATCACAACCAATGGTTCAACCAATTGTCCAACATATACAACCAACACATCCAATGGTCCAATTTCAACAATATGTCCACCCAACCATACAATGTCAACAAATGGTGGAATATCAATGTCAACAACAACAACCAAACATTCAAAAACAAAGGTTGCAGCACACACCAAGCCAAGTTTCAAACATGTCAAAACAATTGAACCAAGTCCAATATCAAAACATGACATCAAACCAAAAACAAGTTCAAATTCTAGATACAACCATGTCAAAACCTCGAAAGAAAGGTGGCTTTATTGCAATGATCTTAAGGAAATTACCAAGTGAGTTCTTTGAAGAATATCAAAATAATACAATTATGTCTAGTAATGCCTCATCCCCTCACAAACAAATTGACTCTCCAGTGGCATCTATACCTACACCTCTAGAAGTTTCACAAGAACCTTCCATGTTGTCCTCATCAAATAATACATCCAAGGATGCAATTATCCAAGGGCTATCCATAATTGATTGTCAAGATAATCCAATTCATGATGCACATCATTGTCATGTTTTAGAAATACAAGATCCAATGCCACCATGCACTTTATTGCCATTACCTATTTTAGAGGACCCCATTTGAAGTCCTTCCTCATGTTCAAGCATTGATTCGTTGCCAGAATCCATCACAAATGTTCAAAGTGCATCTCCTTGATGCCAAAACATTGATCCCTTGTCAGAATCCTCCATGCATATCCAAAGTCCAACCCCATGTCAAGAGGATAATTTAGAGCATGAAGAAATGAGTCCTCAAGAAAATCAAGATCAAGATCCTGAAACCTTATCATCCCATCCAATTGTTGACCAGAACCCTATCTTCCCAGACATTCATGATGATTCCCCTATTCTTGTCCATCCTATCCAAAGTCCTTTTGACATTCCACTTCCTAAGAAAGATCAAGATATCCCAGTCCATCCAATCCCAAACAATCCCCTTTCATTTCATGAACAAAATGTCCTTTCAAATCCCATTGACATTCCAGATATCCCTTCCATCCTTTCCGATGATCCCATTGAAAGTCAAGAGAAAAGCACCTTTGAAGAGGGTTCCAATGATCTTCCTCCTTGTCAAGATCAAATTATTCCTTTAGATCCTCCACAAGATCCACTTGTTCCTCCATCTCCATGTCCTAATCTAGCATATCCACTCCAAGATTGCATTTCTTTTGATGATCCCATTATTTCTCCCATTCCATCTCTTGAAGAGCCTACCATTGAACCATGTCCACTACACAATCCTAGTCCCTCTCATGATCCTAATCCCCCTCATGATCCTAATCTCCCTCATGATTCTAACATGTCAGTGCAAGATGTTCATGAACCCTCGACATGCATAATGGGTTCTTCCACTTTGGTGCAATCTGATCCACTTCAAGATCTCATTATTTCTCTCATATCATATCCACCTCATAATGAACTCGTGTCTTCTTCCCAAAGAAAAGAGTATCCTACAAGTCAAGATATTCATAAAGGAAAAGGAGTAGATCTCCATAAGCAAGAACCCCTTCATATCAAAGAATATACAAATGGTCATGGCTACAGAACTCACTCTCAAGACGTTGGTATCCCTCCATCAAAATCCAAACATATCCCTTCCCCATCATCCCTTCCATCCATCTTAGGTCCTTATATCCCTTCGTCCTCTATGCAAGGTCAGCAAAGGCACACATCCTTGAGTAAATTTCATCTAGCCAAAATAAGTCCATTTCATTCATATCCATCCATACAATCCTTTCCCCCTCCAAGCAATTTGGATGCCAAGTATAAAAGTCATAAGTCTAGCAATCCACATGTATTCAACGATCAACATGTCCAATATAATCGACATGTCAAAACAAAGAAAAATATGATCCAAAAAGAAAAAGAAAAATCCAAAAGGCCACAAAGGCCCACTGAGAAAACTAAAGCAAAGTCAAAATATATATGGGTTCCTAAATCCCTTGTGCAAGCAATGCACTCCAAGGAACCACAAAAGCATGAAAAATCAAAAACCATGTGGATCCCTAAGTGGCTCCTTGAAGCACAAAAGCCTAAAGAAACATCCAACTTGGCATCCAAAGTTGCTATTCCTCCTTCCAAACCTCTCAAATTTGTCCCTCCATCACCTTCTTCATCCATTTTGGGCCCTTATGTCCACAAATCCCAAGCTATTCCTTCATCAAAATCTCAATATCCAAAATACATCTTTCCTCCATCAGTCCATCACCCCTCAAGGTGTGTACCAATGTTGATCTTTCCTTCATTTCCATCTAGTGAAGCCCAATTCTTCCAATACCCTATCCATTATCCAATGCATATTTTTCATCCTTCGATCCCTTTGGTCCAATCCTTTTCATAAATCCTTGCCTTAGTTTCATCTCATTTTCTATGTCCTTATCCTACCAGTGTCTTTTGAGCATACTTTTAAAGGTCAAAAAAAAAAAAAAGATGCTTGAGTCCTTCTTCCATCCCCTATCATGTGTCCATGTTCTCTTGAAAAAGTCAAAATACAAAAAAAAAAAAAAAGTAAAAAAAAAAAGACAAAAGAAAAAAAGAAAAAAGTAAAGCAAAAATAATTCATCCACTGGTGAAAACCTGGCAAACAGGCATCATGCGTAATCTATGAACTTCTTGCACACCACACTTGGGGGTAGGTTTCCTCCTTCATATCCTATTGCCCTTCATTATCCTATCAAACCCATGTCATTACCCTTCATATCCTATTGTCCCTCAGATCCATTTCCTCTTTCCACCCTTGATCTTGACAAGGCTGAGGATCTTCATGAGCATCATGCATCTTGTTTGCAGCTTTTAGTCCATCATAGCTTTTGGTCTTTATCTATTTGCTTATTACAACCTTTCATCCATATTCTCTAGCTTATTGCAACTTTCTGCCACTATCCCTTAGCCAATCCCAACCTTCAGTCCATGTCCCTTATCCATTCTTGGTCTTGCTTATCCTATCCATATTTTATCACTATCCATACACTCTTTTTCATTCCTTGATCTTGATCTGACATAAGGACACAAAATTTAAAGATGGTTTCAAAAACCTCTTGACATGTCCCTCATGCCATGTTCCTGCTTTACATTGTCACATCCAGTCTCTTGTCCCATCACGCCATAGCCCTTGAAAATTGCATCTGTGTTGTCTCCATAATAAAAGGCCTTTGTCTTCCCTCTATCCACCAACATTTCAGAAAGCCTATTTATTCACCTATCATATTCCTTTCCTTGCTAGACACTGGGGGCAAAATCATAAAAATCACATAATGTCCTGAAAAAATATCAAAAAAGTTGAAAAATGTCCTGAAAAAATCTCTAAAAATCAAATAATGTCCTGAAAAAAATATCTAAAAAATTGGAAAATGTCCTGAAAAACTCCCTAAAAAGTCAAATAAAGTCCTGAAAAAAATAAACAAAAAATTTTCAAAACATTAAAATCCAAAAACAAGCATTTTGTCAATAAATAACCCCTTTTGTGTATAAGACAAATCACTGAGCATACATCCAATGACACGCAATCATGCATTGTGCTTTAATGAAATCACGCATTAAATAGATGAACTTTTCACTCAAACCAGACATTCAAACTGATCCGAGTTGTCATATCAATCAACCTCAAAATCAATTCGTCCTTGGCACATTATCATGGGTCTTATATAGGGTGTGGTATACTCGAAACCAGACTGTGTCCTATCTTAGACGGGGTACCGCATGTCTTGAAACCAGACAGCATGATCATCCTATCAGCACTTTCAACTTTTGACAATGAAGATCAAGATGTTTGTTTGATTTGAATTTGTGCATCTTATCTTTTTACTGATTTATCTTTGGCTTCGGTCATGTTCCTATGTTGCTCGATGATGTCACTGAGTGATTTAGAGTGACCAGGATGGATCATGGTCCTTTTCTTGATTGTGATTGTTATTTGTCTGTGATGTGTCTGTCTTTTACAAAAAGGGTTGCATTTCAGCTCTGGCCTTCAATGCCATGATGCTACGCATCCATTTTGCTACATAAAAATAAAGGTTCTCACCTACAAAGTGCATTACTGAAAGCAAGTTTTCTTCATCTCTCACTGTCTTCTGTCTCATTTTCTTCTTACTAACATTTCTTCCGTCAGTTCAGATAGTTAGTTCGGTTTAGTGCTCCGATTTCCCCACACACATATGCTGCATCCTGCATCCATTTGGTCAGTACATTTGCATTACATTTGCACCATATCAAGCATTTTATCCATTTCATATTATAAATGCATCAAAAACACATAAGCAAAAAAAACACATCCATACATGTTCCACAATGGTACATAAACAGTGCATAAGTCATCCATACATGGAAAATAACATAAGTCATTTGCATCTCATCATATCGATGCATATCATATCATCCGTCACAATAATATCGGAGTACAAAATCGGACTGTCTGTCCTAAGTATGGCCCGCAGGCTGACCACAAAATGTCAAAATACATAATGTCTACTGTCTGTCTAAGGAGCACATGCCTCTGTCACTGGGTGCTCCCTCTGTCCTCCTCATCCCTGCCATGTCTCGCGTATGAATGTCCCTCTTGGTCCTGGCTGTGGCGGTCTCATAGGTCCACTAACCTCCATGCTGCTCAACGACCTCTGAGAGCGTGCCCTACCCTCTGTCCTCGATCATGCCCGATATGAAGGTGCTCTCTGCTCTGGTGGAACTGCACTCTCATATAGTGTCCTCCAATGGCGTATCTCCTCTCCGGTCTCTACCAACATTTGTCCTAGCTCCCATACACTGGCATCTCGAATCGACCCAATATACTCAGTGACTCTCTGTTCTTCTTGCTGTGCCTGAGCTATTGTTGTATCTCGAGCCGCTGTGAGTCTGGCTATCTCCGCTCTGAACTGCTCCTACTGTCTCTCTAAAGTCACAATGTGATCCTGCTGACTCGCTATGGTAGCCCTGCACATCTCCATCTCCTCTGTCCTAGCTGTCTCTGGCTCTATGGGTATATCCTGCAATGCCTCATGCTCGTCTGAATCTGACTCATCCTCATCATCCCCACCATCCTTGTCTCCATCCTCATCATCCCCATCTCCATCATCCTCATCCTCATCCTCGTCCTCATCATCTCCCTCCTCCTCTCCTATGAGTGGGAAGTCCTCTTGTCGCCTCGGTACTAGAATATCCGGATCTGTCAATGGAACTAGCCGCCGTCGTGCAAACCACCTCTCATACTCATCTGTCGTCCTGACGTCCATCACATCTGATCCCCAATCCCACTATCTCTGCTATAGCTATGAAAAATCAGTATATGCTATGTGTGGCTGAATCATACTCTCCCACTGACTCGTCTCTCTATGAGATCGGGCAAAGTGCGCAGTCCTCCTAGGTACATCCTGCCTCTCTCCAAACTGTCGTCTGACTCTCTCTGGTAGGTACAACTCAATCACTCTCTGGCGATTCACTGGTCACCCAATCAAGTACCTCTCCTATCTACAATACGGTAGCTCCTCAGTGTCATCTGACCATCCCGGACAATCACGATATGGCCTCCATATGAACTCTCTCAGTCAATCTAACTCATGTCGCTGGTACAATATATATCCAAAAGGACCCTATCTCAATGCTCCACCATAGCAATACACATATGGTCGGTGTGGTACTACCTGTCTATCTGTGATCGGTCAACATATGGCTATGTGCTCAAATGCCCATACCTGTAGCAATGTGACTCCACAACTCAATGTATGCACTCCCTGATATGCTATCTGATGCAGCTAAAAATAGAGCATAGCCAATACACATGGTCCCCATGCATACACTGTCCCCTCTATCGCCATCCGCTCTAGCACTCTTCCCCATCCAATAGGGAATCCATGTCCTCATCTGTCTCCTGCTAGTAGACATGCTATCACCATGGCTATCACCACATATCGTCGATCATACTCTGATGCCATAGTCTCCTAGCCAATCTCCCTCTCGACAATATCCAGATCATCTACGTCGCACTCAAACAATCTGCATAATGCATCTCTCCCTGTCACTGGGTCATACTCTATCATCTCTCCATGAATCAAAATGCAGAGGATATGCCATACATCCTCCAGTGTCACCGTCGCCTCTCCAGTCGCCAGATGGAAGGAGGAAGTCTTTGAATGCCATCACTCTGCCAATGCGGTAAGTAGTCCTGTGTTTACCCTAATCTCGGGCATGAATGTGACATAGTATATCCCAAGTCCTACTAAGGTATCTCTCTCTGTGCTCCTGAGTCTATGTCGTAGCATGAAGCAGTTAGGTCGGTTCTCCCGTGTGATCAACGGATACTGTCGACTCTGCATCACAAATGGGGCATATTTTGTCAGTATTAGGGTTTGCTCCTACAGGTTGCATTTCCTCATTTTCATGTCTAATCAGGGTGTTTTTCATCTAATATGACCTATCATATCCTTGTCCCCCTTTTCCGGATCATTTGCATGTCATTTTGACCAAAATTAGGGTTTGCATTGCACAATTGCGCCTGTGTAAGGTAACCTGCGCCTGTGTCTACCTACACAAGCGTAGAAGACCCTACACAAGCGCAGGATTTGCCCTACACAAGCGCAGGAGTCCTTTTCTGCATCCCCTATGGGCCTCGCAATGTCCCGCAAGCAATCAAAATTCATGAAATTGAAACATTGGGAATTTGAGATCCATACCGCTGCTCCTACATCATCTGGTCATCTGAATGTGCGTACACGTTCCCTGAGGTGATCCACCATTGGAATGTTCACCATCTCTTTGCAAGTGTTCTTGTCAAGAGCAACAAATCCTCCTCTTTGTCTAGTGCAAATGAGCAATTTTCACTCTCTTGGCCTCATTTATAGATCTTTGTCAGTGCATAGATGGACGTGCACCCTCTCCATCTTATGTTGGTCATGGTCTTTTGCATCTTCAATTGCTTATCCTTCATGCATCCAATCTCCGATTGTCAGTCTATTCGATCCTATCATTTTTATCGATGAATTGGCCTCTTTTCTACATGTTGCCGGCCAATTCCTTGAGGGGGCATGCATATGTCATTGTCATGGTCTGGGGCATTTTCATTATTTTTCTTTGAAACAACGCTTAAAATCGCATTTTCTCAAAGAGGGGCAAAATGTAGACACCTAAAAATGGTCAACGCTTGCGGAGTCATACTTTAACATTTGCGCATTGCCTCATTTTAGGTTTTTGCGTCGCATTAACATTTCTCCTATGATTCGTACTTGGTCTTTATCATTTGCGAGCATTGAGTCATTCTTCTACATTCTTCATTCATCTCACTTTCGAATTTGGTCTTGTCGACAACACTATCCAGTCATGATTTTGATCGATTTTATCCTGTCACATCAATGTGCGTGCTAATTTGTCATCATTTTGGACATCGTCAATCCTAATTAGGGTTTTTTCCTCTTATCAATCTTGTTGATTTGTCATCAATCCTTATTATTTTCAATCTTGTCATTTTAGTGATCGATTTGTCATCGATCGTTGTCATGTTCGATCTTGTCATTTTGCAATTGATTTGTCATCAGTCGTGGTCATTTTCAATCTTGTCGTTTTGCAACCTATTTTGTCATCAATCCTTGTCTTTTTTGTCAATCTTGTCATTTAATGATCAATTTGTCATCGATCGTCGTCCTTCTCAATCGTGTCAATTTGGATGAATTTGTCATTGTTGCTCATCAATTGGCGCATTTTCTCAATCAAATCATTTATCACATTGGTCATTTATCAATCCAAAATCAAATCAAATCGAGTCAATTATCTTTCAAGACCTAATTCATCTTCTAGGGTTTCGTGATTTAATCATTTAACCTTGTGTGTGTCATTTCTTCCTTTAGGATTAATAAATTGTTTATTTATCCTAAGTCTTCTCATTACAATTAAATGTTCATTTAATTGGCTAATTATTCCTCTTTGTGAATTAATTAATAAATGACAAATTATTAATTAATTTACCTAATTTCTAATTTCATTATTTCCTAATTCCTATTTTCATTATTTCCTAATTCCTAATTTCCACCTATTTTCTAATTTCCTAATTTTAATTTCCACCTAATTAACTTGTCTCTAGTTCTCCCTATTTTTGTGCTTCATGCGTCATACTCTTGACATAGCAAGATGTCATAAGGTTCTAGTTCTCTAAGCTTTGCATTGGCAATATGTCATAATTCATGACATACAAGGTGTCATAACCTTCTTCTTTTCACTCATTTTTCCCATTTTGAAATCAGTTGCTTCTAATATCCATTTCATGCTAAATTTGATCCTATCTCCAATTTATCTATAAATTGGATGATCTTCCTCAATCAAGGCTAATTGGTAATCACTTTTGCAATCACATAATCATAGAATCAGATAATGAGAAATAATCACTTCTTCTAGTATTCTTGTGCCAATATCAATCTTGCTTTCACATTAGGTTTGTGCACTTGAAGGTGAGATCCACAACAAAAGGCTATTTGGAGAAGAAAGAAGGACAATGGAGCCGCATGAAGAAGCATTCAAATCTACCATTGGTTTGCATATGTCTTTAATTTTGAATGTTTTGATTTCATGTCTCTATTGAGTGTGCTTAGGATAGATTCATTGCATTCTAGCTTTTTGTGATTAGGCTAAATTAGTATTATGTTTATCTTGTTTGTGATGATTTCCTATTTCCTATGCTACAGGTATAAATGTAAGATCTTATTTGTAAGATCGAATGTGGAATGTGAAATGGATTGTGTGAAGGTATATGCGAGAATAAAAAGAGCTATACATGTAGACATCATTTGAAGATTGAAGGAGGGTTTTTGTGAAGACAATTAGAACTACACCAGTACTGAATCCAACATATGAAGATGCTATTTTGAGCAGTACATTCTTATTGGATTTAACCATCCAATCGTAGTCAGTGTGACTCCTATTTTGTGATTGAGCAGTGAGCTCTAGGCACTTGGCCTTTCTGCATGTGCAGACCCCATTTGTGTACACTTACTATCTGCAGTAGTATCATCTGATTGTCGGTAAGGTTTCCCATCGTGGCTTTTCCCCTTACAAGGTTTCCATGTACAAATGTTGCTGTTATGTGTTTTGGATGACTTTGTCATTTTGTTTCGTACATTAATCTTTATCGGTATTGCAATTATCTAATAAAACTGTCCACTGGTATAACTGACTATTTCACTAGTATTAAGCATAAAGTTGATTAAGTGGTTTTTGGTTTAAATTCTTTTGACAATTGATTCACCCCCCCCCCCTCTCTCAGTTGTCTCTGGGACCTAACACCTACAAGTGATCAAAAAATTACACACCTCTCAAAACTCATCAAACTGATAAATAATAGCACCACACTACAGTCAACTAAACATGCTCTCCAAAGCCTGTTCAAAATCCAAAATCTGATTATGTATGCAAAAGTTATGATAAAAATGTGTAAAAGAGAACATCAGGCTTCCACACCCCAAAAATTGATCAAACCATCAAAATAATGAGACCAAACCTATACCAATTTATAGTTCTTAGAATCTACTTTCCAACGAGTATAAGAAGTCAAAAAACAAACTCTCTGGGTGAAAGTTATGCTTCGTTGAATAAAAGCAGTCCATTTCCTTTTATGGAAATAATTTGTGAATTTTCAAAATTTCTCTTCCAAAAGCCTTAGTCATTTTTTTTTTCAGAAATCATTTTCCAAATTTACAATAATTTGGACCGAAATCAATATACATTTTGATTTAATTTTCAGAAAACCAAACATAGGTCCAAATAAAAAATGTGGTGGCGGATTTCATTTAGTAAGAATATTATATATTTTAGGTGGCCATGTGGGGTCCACCATCAACTGGGACTCAAGGCCTCACTTGCTGACTTCCCACTTTTCATTAGCTATGGGCTGGTGTGTGGTGTGCGACATGTATTATAAATCCCATTGGTCCGGTACTGGCAAGCCGGACCATCGGCCAGTACAGGGGGGCCTTAATAGCCTGTGGCCACAGGTCTACAGTACGTGCAATACTGTGGACCACAGACTACACAAGTTGTGGGGTGTGGGGTTACAGCCCTACCCCCACATTAATATATATTTTTTTAAAATTTTTTTTTTTAAATACACCTCTTTGACATAAAAAATAAATAAATCTATTTGCAAGTTCAGATTTTTCATCTGATCAGAATTATATTTTTTTTAATTTGCAGACTGTCACAAATTTGATGGTCGTCACGACCAACCATATAATTGTTTTTTTTTGCAATAGTTTCAACTCTGACCAAATTGGAGCAAATTATATATCAATTTTTGTTTCTTGGCTAACTTAGATCCATCAATGAGGTATGTTTTACGGCATGGGGCCAAATCTGAAAGATCACCCTAAAACCCTCATTTAAAGAAAATTTTCAATGATGCCCTAAATCTGCAAACAACCCATCATAACAAAGAACCAAAATAACATAGATCTACAATAAAAACCTATAAAACCATATATCTTGCCTTTGTCTTTTCAATCTTTCATGCATTCATGGATTCCAACTAGGGTTATAAATACCATTAAACTAATAGCTATGATACCACCTGTAAGGAAACTTGCAGCCAAGGTATGTGTAGGATCATGGTGTGCCAAAACAAGCCCTTAAGTGGCAATGAAATTTTAGAAAATCAGAGTTATGCAACTTGACATGAAAATTTGAATAAGTTGTGAACATTATTTTTAAAATATGTAAGAAGAGAATATATAGAAAATTGAATGTAGTTTCTAAGCTACTAGTTGTTTTTTGGAAGAAAAAAAATCCTATTTGATGAAAATTTGAAATTTCAATGCAGTGGTACTAAAATTTTAGGAAAAAAGTAAGAAGTAGACATATGTCTGACCACCCTAATCACAATAAAATCATAATATTTTTTATAATATTTATAAGATAAGTATTAGAATCATGTCTGGATGTGACACATTTTTTTTTTTTAATTTTTTATAAAGTAAATAATTATTTATGAATTTTTTACTACAGCTTTTCAGAAATTTAGAAACTTCTACATCTGACCACCTTAACTTAGTCAAAACCTTATGAAATTTTTTATAAAAAAAAAATTTCCCTATAGTAGACGAAACATAGGATGTGATGCATATTTCGGATTCAAAAAATGTTATACCGTTTGAAAGTTATGAGTGTTTTTCAATCTGTCTATCAATCAGGACTATTGTCAGAATTCAATTAGAAAATAAAAAATAATTATTTATTAAAGTTGAAATAAGACAAGCCTTATATTGTTGGAAAGCTAGGAACGTCCTTAAAAAACCCTTTTCATTTTATCAATTTTGGCTACAAAAAAAGTTGTTAGCCACCAATGTAAACTCTGGAAAATCAAGGAATACGGAAAAACACGTTTTTTCAGTTGACTTTCCAGGCTTGTCACTTCCAAGCCAAATACCAAAGCATTCCCGAGCCGAAATTTGAAATTTGAAAATTTGACTTAAAAAATTGGATATACGATATAATCGGATATCCGATTTTAATAAGTAAATTCTCTAACTAAATTAGCCCATAATTAATCTAATGTTCATTAATATATTAATTTATAAATAAATTAGTATATGATATTAGGGAGAGGGAGAGAGAGGGAGAGAGAGAGAGAGAGAGAGAGAGAATAGGGGAGAGGGATAGAGAGAGAGAGAGAGAAACAAACAGAGAGAGAGAGATAGAGAGAGAGAGAGATGAGGAGGGGGAAGGGAGAGAGAGAGAGAGAGAGAGAGATACACTCCTTAGGACACCATAGGACCCAAAGAGACCTAATATGGTGTCAAAACGGGTCGTATGGTGTCCTAAGGGGATTCATGGGACATCATATGACCCCTAAGGACAACATAAGACCCCTTATGATACCATATGGTGTTGTTAGGGGTCATATGGTGTCCATAGGGGTCATATGGTGTCCTAGGACACCATATGACCCCTTAAGACACCAAATTGTGTCATTAAGGGTCATATGGTGTCCTAAGGGGTCATAGGACCCAATATAACCCCTTTGGACACAATATGACCCAAAGCGACCCAATCTGGTGTCATTAGGGTTCATATGGTGTCCTAAGGGGTCATATGATGTCTTAAAGGGGTCATATGACACAATATGGCCCACTAGGACACAATATGACCCAAAATGACCAAACATGGTGTCTTAAAGGGTCATATGGTGTCCTAAGGGGTTGTAGGACACCATATGACCCCTATGGACACCATAGGATCCCTTATGACACCATATGGTTTTGTTAGGGGTCATATGGTGTCCTAAGGGGTCGTAGGACATAATATGACACCTTGGTACACCAATATGGTGTCATAACGGGTCATATTTTGTCCTAAGGGGTCATAAGGGTTCATGGGACACCATATGACCCCTAAGGACAACATATGAGCCCTTATGACACCATATGGTGTCGTTAGGGACCATATGGTGTCCATAGGCATCATATGGTATCCTAGGACACCATATGACACCTTAAGACACCAAATTGTGTCGTTATTGGTCATATGGTGTCCTTAGGGGTCATAGGACACCATTGGACCCCTTATAACACCATATGATGTTGTTAGGGGTCATATGGTGTCCTAAGGGGTCATAGGGCATAATATGACCCCTTAGGACACCATAGGACCCAAAGTGACCCAATATGGTGTAATAACGGGTTGTATGGTGTCCTAAGGGGTCATAAGGGTTCTTGGGACACCATATGACCCCTAAGGACAACATATGACCCCTTATGACACCATATGGTGTCGTTAGGGGTCATATGGTGTTCATCAGTGTCATATGTTGTCCTAGGACACCATATGACCCCTTAAGACACCAAATTGCGTCGTTATGGGTCATATGGTGTCCTAAGGGGTTGTAGGACATAATATGACCACTTATAACACCATAGGACTCAAAGCGAGACAATATGGTGTCATAATGGGTCATATGGTGTCTTAAGGGGTCATAAGGGTTCATGGGACACCATATGACCCCTAAGGACAACATATAACACCTTATGACACCATATGGTGTCGTTAGGGGTCATATGGTGTTGATAGGAGTCACCCCCAAAGACACCAAATTGTGTCGTTATGGGTCATATGGTGTCCTAAGGGGTCGTAGGACACCATAGAACCCCTTATGACACCATATGGTGTCGTTAGGGGTCATATGGTGTCCTAAGGGTTCGTAGGACATAATATGACTCCTTAAGGCACCATAGGACCCAAAGCAACCCAATATGGTGTCATAACGGGTCATATGGTGTCCTAGGGGGTCATAAGGGTTCATGGGACACCATATAACCCCTAAGGACAACATATGACCCCTTATGACACCATATGGTGTCATTAGGGGTTATATGGTGTCCATAGGTGTCATATGGTGTCCTAGGACACCATATGACCCCTTAAGACACCCAATTGTGTCGTTATGGATCACATGGTGTCGTAAGCAGTCGTAGGATATAATATGACCCCTTAGGATGCCATAGGACCCAAAGAGACCCAATATGGTGTCAAAACAAATCGTATGGTGTTGTAAGGGGTCGTAGGACACAATATGACCCCTTAAGATGCCATATGACCCAAAGCGACCCAATATGGTGTCATTAGGGGTCATATGGTGTCTTAATGGGTCATATGATGTCTTAAAGGGGTCATATGACACAATATGAAACAATATGACCCATAACAACCAAATATGGCATCTTAAGGGGTCATATGGGTTCATGGGACACCATATGACCCCTTAAGACACCAAATTGTGTCGTTATTGGTCATATGGTGTCCTAAGGGGTTGTAGGACACCATAAGACCCCTTATGACACCATATGGTGTCGTTAGGGGTCGTAGGACACAATATGCTCCCTTAGGACACCATATGACCCAAAGTGACCCAATATGGTGTCATTAGGGCTCATATGGTTTCCTAATGGGTCATATGATGTCTTAAAGGGGTCATATGACACAATATGATCCCTTAGGATACAATATGACCCATAACGACCAAATATGGTGTCTTAAGGGGTCATATGCGTTCATGGGACACCATATGACCCCTTATGACACCATATGGTGTTGTTAGGGGTCATATGGTGTCCATAGGCATCATATGGTGTCCTGGGACACCATATGACCCCTTAAGACACCAAATTGTGTCATTATGAGTCATATGGTGTCATAGGACACAATATGACCCAAATCTCTCTCTCTCTCTCTCTCTCTCTCCCTCTCCCTCTCCTACTCTCTCTCTCTCTTTCTCCCCTACTCTCTCTCTCTCTCTCTCTCTCTCTCTCTCTCTCTCTCTCTCCCTCTCCCTCTCCCTCTCCCTCTCCCCTAATCTCTCTCTCTCCCTCTCCCCTAATCTCTCTCTCTCTAAAATATGACTAATAAAATCCAATATGGGATTTAATCAGATATCCGATTTCTACCATTGCCATTAATGTGGGAGTTCAGTAAAACAAAGGCGACAATGGGAAAAAATTTGGGGACCACAAATTTATACATTAAAATAGGATATCCGATAAAATCGGATTTATCGGATATCTGATTTTAATGTACATAAATAAGAGCCTTGTGGGCCATTTTGTGGATTCCAATGGCCCATAGTTTGCATATTCTATTTTCTATCGACGATCACGGGTTTTAAGATAGGTTGAGACAGATTTGTGCTTTTGGGAGATTGTTAAAGTCAAATCTTACATTGTCAATCATGTAGGAGCATCTGTGTGGAGGGAAATGGGGAGTAGTAGTCATCAGAAGTCTAAATGCAAAATAAAACTTTCAAATGACCAAATTGAAGTGTATAGAGAAAGAGATAGAGAATGTCATAGGAGCAGAAGATAAGGTATGTTAAATATTCCTAATGTTACTTCAAGTGAAGAGGAAATTGAATTTGAAAATGTGCCAAGTTATTGAAAATGAAAATGTAGATTTTGAAAGTGAAAATTTTAAAAATGTTGAAAGTGATAATGAAAATGCTCAACATGTGGAAAATTTTGACATAGGAGGTGAAAATATGGAAAACTTTGACATTAAAGGTGGAATTTCTCAACCAAGTGAACCATATGTAACACCTAATTACTTTAAAAATGAAGACCCTCTCATGGATGAAAGACAAATTCCAAATCCAAGACCTTCAAGAACCCCAGAATAGTTATTTGAAATCGATGAGAACATTATTGCAAATCTTGAAGGCAAGAGGTCAACAAAAACCATTTGATTCTGGGCTACACAACTTTTCAACCAATATTTAGCAATAAGACATTGACCGAGAAATGCCAACTATTTGTTGAATTTCTAAAGATGATAAAGATGACACCATTGCTAAACAAATTGAAGATTCGTATGAACAAGAAGATGGAGAGAAATTCTATTATTGCAAAAAATCTATTTGACACTCTCAATTAGGTTGGAAAGAATACCAAAGAAAGAGATAAGAGAGTCGCTTGAAGAGTGATTAAAACCTCCTTAGTAAGCCATCAATTGAGGAAGGCTCGTCAAATGAGACAAACTTGTGTTGATTTTAACATAAACCGTAAAAATTTGGATAGAGCACTTGCACAAAGACAAAGACCTGACGATCCACTTCAACAAGATACATGGGCTTTTGGTGGGAGGCTTCCACATGTTGATAGAAAGTTGACTGACAATGTGAAGGAGGAGATTCAATAATCTTGGCACTCTAATTCTAGAGTGTCACCCAATGTAAAGGACATTTTGAAATTAAGAATTGGCAACCGAGACCACAAACCACATCCCAAACATTTTGTTGGTATTTTGGTTATGTTGATATGGTTTTGTCATTGATGTCAACACCTTTAACACTTATCAATTCGGGCACTTTGGAGGATCAACAATATTCACTGGCAAGCAAGTGACTTTATGCACAGTCACCAGTATCTCGTACATTGACAAGATATATTGTTCATAGGCACTTGGAATGACATGGAAAACATCTGGTTATGTTGAAGACATCATTTGGATACTTTGTCTTGGAGATTTGTTCATTGGATTATTCATATTTGCATATTTGCTCTTACTGGCAAATAGGTCCAAAATAAGTACTGACAGGCTTATCTATTCTAGATCAGTATGACACACTTTGGAGATGATTTTGTTGTTATTGTAAATGCATTAAGCCGACATGTTCAATCAGATATTGCATCAGTTATTGATTTACTTGTAATTATTTTATTGTAATATCTTTTAGAGCCGACCTACTAAAATTGGTCTTAGGTTATGGTATATATGTAAGATCTTATTTGTAAGATCGATATGTGATTAGGAAAAGGAATTAAAAGAAGGTATATGCGAGAATAAGAAGAGCTATACACGCAAACATCATTTGAAGGTGAAGCAAGGTTTTGGTAAAGACAATCAGAACTACACTAGTACTGAATCCAACAGATGAAGATGCTATTTTGAGCAGTACATCATTATTGGATTTAACCATCCAATTGTAGTTAGTGTGACTCCTATTTTTGTTTGAGTAGTCAGCTCTAGGTGCTTGGCCTTTCTGCATGTGTAGACCCCATTTGTATACACATATTATCTGCAGTAGTATCATCTGATTGTGGGTAAGGTTTCCCACCATGGTTGTTCCCATTACAGGGTTTCCATGTACAAATATTTGTGTTATGTGTTGTGGATGTTATTGTCTTTCTGTTTCATGCATTAATCTTTACCGGTACTGCAATTAACTGATAAACTATCTACCGATATAAAGTTTGGTTTATCGATATTAAGCATTAAGGTTGGTTAAGTTGTTTTTGGTTTGAATTTATTAGACAACTAATTCACCCCCCCCCCTTAGTTGTCTCCAGGTCCTAAAAATTGGTATCAGAGCCTAGTCCTCTTTTTGCAGAAATTTAACAACTTGAGGAGATAAAATATCTACTAACTATTTCAGGAAGGACAGTCCTAAACTTGATGGAACCAACTATGGCATATGGAAGATCAGAATGGAGGCACATCTAAATTGCATTGGAAAGGACATCTGGGATGTTACAAAGAATGGCTATATTACTCCTACTTAAAGTCGGCCTAATCCACCTACCTTAGGAAAGGATGAAGATAATGATTGCAAAGAAAGGGAAGCACTTTTGAGCACATTATCAAATAAGAAAATCATGGGATTATCAAATAGGTCTACTGCTAAAGCTATTTGGGGTCATTTGGAAACATTGAATGAAGGAGATTCCACAGTCAAAATTGCAAAACTTGAAAGCTTCTAGGTCAGGTATGAAAATATGAAAATGGAAGAAGATGAAAGGATTTTTGTTTTTATGGAAAGAGTTAATGAAATTTTTTTGGGTATTAAATGTTGTGGGGGAACCTTAAGTGAAGATGAAATTGTTTCAAAACTTTTAAGAGGATTGCCACCAGAATATAAAATGAAAGTTACTTCTATAAATGAGTTGAGAATAATGCCTAATACATTAGTAACTAGGGATACATTGATTGGAAAACTTTCAGCTTTTGAAATTGAGGAATTTGGTCTTGTTGCTACTATAAAGATAGATTTAGCTTTTAAGGCATCAACATCATCTGCACCATCTTTTGACAAATCTGATTGGAAAGCCTTTTATGCAAGAGAACTTGAGGAAAGTAGGAGATTCAATGAATAACTTGAAGAACTTGAAGCACTATTTGCAAGGAAAATGCCTAAAGGTACAGTTGGAAGTAAGTATGAAGGTAAAGCACCCTTTAGATGTTTCAACTGTAATATGATTGGTCATATGGCTTCAAGATGCTCTGATAGACATGCTAGACTAAGAGAAGAAGCTAGAAGAACATATAAGCCTAACCCTAAATATCAGAGATATAGATTTAAGAAGAATAAAGATAAATCTTGTTATCTTGCTGATGAAGGAGTCACTAATGATTCTGATGAGGATCTGACAGACAATGGATGGGTTTTTGTTTCTATAACAGAAGATCAACCGACACATACTGTTTAATTGGTAGAGCAGGCCCTGGCAGCTAAAGTTGAAGTTAAGGGTGAATGGATCATTGATTCAGGATGTTCACATCATATGACTGGTGATAAAGGTAAATTCTTGAACTTTCAGGAATACAATGGAGGTCTGGTAAGATTTGATGATAAAGCTTGTTTGATCAAAGGAAAAGGTACTATATCTCTTGATGGTAAGCATAATACTGACAATGTTTACTATGTAGAAGGTTTAAAGCATAATCTTTTGAGTGTTGGTCAATTAGTTGAGAAAGGATTTCAGTTACAATTCAAGAATGGAAAATGCAAAATTATGAATAGAACTGGTTTGGAAATTGCAACCGGTAATCAAACTAGAGGTAATATATTTCATTTGAATAACAGTGAAAAGACATGCTTGATTGCACATATTGATGAAAGTTGGCTATGGTATAAGAGACTCTGTCATGTAAATTTTGATTGTATGGTAAAAATCAATACTACTAAGGCAGTTAGAGACTTACCTAAGATTGTTAAACCTCACAATCCAGTATGTAAGAAATGTCAATTTGGAAAACAAGTTAGAGCATGTTTTAAAAGTATTCCAGAAAAATCCAATAATGCTCTTGACTTAATTCACATTGATTTATGTGGTCCAGCTAGAACTAAAAGCTTACAAGGTGATAGATATTTCATGCTAATCATTGATGACTATTCTAGAATGTGTTGGGTTACTTTTCTCAGAGAAAAATTAAAAGCACTTGGGAAGTTCAAACTATTCAAAGCAATGGTAGAAAATGAAACTGATAAGAAAATCAAATGTCTGAGATCAAATCAAGGAGGTGAATTCACATCTAAGAAATTTAATGCATTCTTTGAAGTGAATGGAATCAGAAGATAGTTATCAACACCCCAGACACCACAACAAAATGGAGTTGTAGAAAGGAAAAACATAACTATCTTGGATGCAACTACAAGTATGTTATCTGAAGAAAATCTACCACATGTATATTGGAGAGAGGCAGTAAGCATAACAGTCTATACATTCAACAAAGTTCACATCAAAGGTGAAACCGGTAAGACCCCTCATGAACTATGGTTTGGTATTACTCCCACTCTTAAATATTTCAGAATATTTGGAAGTAAATGCTATATTAGAAGAGATGAGTATATTGGCAAATTTGATCCTAGAAGTGATGAAGGAATATTTCTTGGTTATTCATCTAAGAGAAAAGCATATAGGTGTTTTAACAAGAGATTGCAAAAAATTGTTGAGAGTACAAATGCAAAGATTGATGAACAATTTAGAGGAACTTCAAGGTATATAGACTCTGAACTGGCAACATAGATACTGACAAACGAGGCTACATTGAATCCACTAGTATAGAATGAAGATCCAGTTACATTGGTATCATCTAAAAATTTCACTGTAACTGAGGAACAACAACAAACAAAGACACCCCAATATGTAAGAATAAATCATTCCGAAAATCAGATAATTGGGAACAAGTATCAAGGAGTTATGATAAGAGGAAGACTGGAAAATGAAGAGGTATGTCTTATTTCTCAAATTGAACCATCATCAATTAATGAGGCATGTGAAGATAAACACTGGATTAAAGCTATGGAAGAGGAACTAGAACAAATTGAGAAGAATAACACATGGACATTAGTTCCCCAGCCTAAAGACAAAAATGTGATTGGAACAAAATGGGTATTCAGAAACAAACTTAATGAAGATGGTAAGGTAATCAGAAATAAAGCAAGACTAGTGTGTAAGGGATATTCTCAGAAAGAAGGAATTGATTATAATGAAACCTTTGCACTGGTAGCTAGAATTGAGGCAGTTAGATTATTCTTGGCTTTTGCAGCACACAAGAACTACAAAGTATATCAAATGGATATTAAATGTGCATTTTTGAATGGAGATATTAAAGAAGAAGTTTACATTGAGCAACCTTATGGATTTTCTTTGGTAGATAACAAAGATATGGTTTGCAGGTTAAGGAAAGCTTTGTATGGGTTGAAGCAAGCTCCAAGAGCTTGGTATGCTTGATTGGATAAATACCTTTTGAAGATTGGATTTTCTAAAGGTAATGCTGACATCAACTTATACTATAAAGTGACTAATGATGACATCTTGGTTATAGAATTTTTTGTTGATGACATAATCTTTGGAGGAGAAGATGGATTATGTAAAGAATTTTCTATTGAAATGCAGCATGAATTTGAAATGTCTATGATTGGAGAGACAAAATCATTTTTAGGATTGTAGATTTCACAGACTGATAAAGGTATATTCTTGAGTCAATCCAAGTACTTAAAGGAGTTACTAAAGAAATTTGGGATGGAGAACTCTAAACCGATAAGCACACCTATGACTACAAATGACAAATTATCACTAAGGGATGAATCTACACCTGTTAATCTGACTAGGTACAAATCTATAATAGGAGGCCTATTGTATTTGACACAAACAAGACCTGATATTATGAATGCAGTATGTATTGTTTCAAGATTTCAGAGTAATCCTAGAGAAAATCATGAATCAACAGTAAAAAGGATTTTCCGGTACTTACAAGGCACTACAAAACTTGGTTTATGGTATCCTAGAGATGAAAAAATTGAATTATCTGCATACACAGATGCAAATTGGGTCGGAGATGTGGATGATAGAAAAAGAACCACCGACAGAGCATTTTTTCTTGGAAGCAGATTAATTTCTTGGTTGAGTAAGAAACAAAGTTGCACATCTTTATCAACAGTAGAATCATAATATGTTGCAACAACAACTAACTATACACAAGTATTATGGCTTAAGCAAATGTTGAAGGAAATAAATGTAAAATGCAAGGAACCTATAACTATCTATTGTGATAACACTATAGCAATTGATATATCTAAGAATCCAATACTACATTCTAAAACTAAACATGTTTCTATCAAACTAAATTTTCTAAAAGAGAATGTTGAAGGAAAAGAAGTAAAACTGGTTTATGTGAATACTAAAGAACAGATTGCAGATATTTTCACTAAGCCTTTGCCTAAGGAAACTTTTGAATATCTCAGAGATCGGCTTGGGGTCATATCCCCATTGGTAGAGACTTAGACAGTTGATGTTTTTCATCAACTAACATAATTAACAAAGAAATCTTTTACTCTGGATTTGATGAGGAGAGCTACTTCTCAGGGGGAGTAGTTGGCATACTGAATTGGTTGGTATTTTGTATTTGAACTTGGATTTTTGTTTACATTGGCATTTGATGTCAAATGGGGAGGGATTTATATGGAAAAAAACAAGGAAAACACATGTTACTCTCAAGGGGAGAGATTGTTACTTTGGGAGAGATTGATTACTCTCTGTATCTGAATTTTGATTTCTGGTTATGATCTCTTTTGGGAGATTGTTGGTTTTTGGTATTTGTCATTTCTATTTTGGCACTTTGATGGTTTTTCCATCTTGTGTTGCCATCAATGCCAAAGGGGGACATTGTTGGTATTTTGGTTATGTTGATATGGTTTTTTCATTGATGTCAACAACTTTAATACTTATCAACTCTGGCACTTTGGAGGATCGGCAATGTTCACCAGCAAGCAAGTGACTTTATGCATAGTCACCGGTATCTGGTACACCGAAAGAATATATTGTTCACAAGCACTTGGAATGACATGGAAAACATCTGGTTATGTTGAAGACATCATTTGGACACTTTGTCTTGGAGATTTGTTCATTGGATTATTCATATTTGCATATTTGTTGTTACCAGCAAATAGGTCCAGAATAAGCACCAATAGGCTTATCTATTCCAGATCAGCATGACAAGCTTTGGAGATGATTTTGTTGTTATTGTAAATGCATTAAGCTGACATGTTGAATTGGATATTGCATCGGTTATTGATTTACTTATAATTATTTTATTGTAATATCTTTTTGAGCCGACCTACTAAAATTGGTCTAGGGTTATGGTATATATGTAAGATCTTATTTGTAAGATCGATATGCGATTAGGAAAAGGAATTAAAAGAAGGTATATGCGAGAATAAGAAGAGATATACACACAGACATCATTTGAAGATGAAGCAAGGTTTTTGTAAAGACAATCAGAACTACACTGGTACTGAATCCAACATATGAAGATGCTATTTTGAGCAGTACATCATTATTGGATTTAACCATCTAATTGTAGTTAGTGTGACTCCTATTTGTGTTTGAGCAGTGAGCTCTAGGTGCTTGGCCTTTCTGCATGTACAGACCCCATTTGTATACACATACTATCTGCAATAGCATCATCTGATTGTGGGTAAGGTTTCCCATCGTGGTTTTTCCCCTTATAGGGTTTCCATGTACAAATGTTGCTGTTATGTGTGCCAAACAATGTTGTACAAAATATTTTGTGAATTACATCCAACTTTACAAATATCACAAAGGGCCTTTGAATCTTTTAAACTATTTTATTGTGTTCCTCTTAAGATTCACAATACTTGTTGTTGCAAGTACCATGTGGAGTTTTCAATGTACCATGAACTTTTATGTCATATTTGTTCTATGATGCATACTAATGAGATGTTGCAGGAGTGTGGTGCAATGCTATTTTCGAGATTATCAAGAGACTTCCAAGATCTATTTTTATGCCCTAGAGATGATGGATGCTATTTCTATTGAAATAATTGTTTGAATGAGAAGTGCTCAGAATGTGGTGGGTTGTCAAAGTTTGTTTCATGTTTTCATGAGGGCAGCGAACACGAGTTTGGAAAGAATTATGTTGATAAAATGAGATATGGGATAGTGAAATATATTTTGAAGAGTGGAGGTGAAGGTTCTAGATGCAAATTAGTCTCAAGAGAAGTGAGTATTGCTGATTTTATTTTGGATTTTAAGGAAAATCTTTTCTACAAGTATGCAAGGCACACCCATAGGTCTCAGTGGTTGGATCAATAGTTTAGGATGTGTAAGAACTCTTTCCCAATATATTGTATCGGTGGTTGATTTTGTAGAGAACTATACATTGCAACCACAGAATGAGGTACAATCTTAGTACTACAATTTAGTCCAAATTGCTAGTTTTGTTCACATTACATATAGACATGCTCCTGATAATACAAAAGAGGATAGGAAGATAATCAGGGAGTATCATTTTTATATGAGTGATGATAGATCACACTCCTCTGAGTATGTGCAACATTCTTTCAAGAATTTTTTTGAGTTATTGCATGAGAAAGATACTACAATTGACCGACATATAATATGGTCAGATAACTGTATAGGTCAATTCAAGAATGCCCGTATGTTTTATTGGTTGAGTAGAATGCATCTAGAGAGGCATATACCTCATATTTGGTGTTTTTATCAGGCAAGACATGGGAAGGGAGAGCATGATGGAGTGGGTACATGTTTGAAGAGAGCTCTAGTTAAGGAGCAATTGAGGATTTCAAGTGCAAATTTCTCTGATGCACGTTCTTTTGTTGACTAGTGTAGTTCAGCATTGTCACATGGAGGTACTCTTGATTCAACAGTGACTAGATTCTTTTGGTTGGTTGAGGAGGGAACACTGGGAGATAGATTGGATTGTCAAACAATTAAAGATTCTTCAAAGATGCATTCATTTCTCAGCTCAGATGCAAGTACATGGACCATTTGGACATGAGCGTTGGCTTGTTTTTGTTAGAGTTGTGTTCGGTGTGATTGGGATCAGTGCGAGTCAAGTGAGTGGGTTGATACATGGGTTCCCCACTATCTAACTCCTTTATCTCAAACAATATCCTTGTCAAATGATGACATGGAAAGTTCACTTGAGTATGACCACCTATTAGATCTTGTACAGCCAGGACATGTTTTTGTAGTTGTCACACCGCAAGGGAATGAAGAGAGATCAGAATATTGGTTGGCACGATGTGTATAGGGAAAACAAAAGCTAACACTACTAGTGACAAATGATGATGGGTTCACATATCCTATAGGCTCAGTTATTGTTGTGGGAACTTGGTTGTGAACATACATGATTAGAAAGAATGGCATACCTACATTTGAAGAATATGAGAGAAACAAAACCATTATAATGTATTCACACCTTATTATAGCTACAAATTTCAAGTTGTTGAAGCATCAAGCAAAATCGAAGACCAAAGCGCTATGGACAGTGACTACTGTTGATCATGAAGCAATACCGGATACTCTTAGGCAAAGAGATGACCCTTCAGGCACACTTGAGTAGTAGGTCTTTAATGGTGCCTTATTTTTTTTATCATGCATTTCATTTCAAACAATGATCATTAAACCTTAATGTTCAAGTTTGTTACGTGTATGTTAAGGATGTTTTCAAAATACAGGTCTATTGATGAACATTGTTTTTGGCAACATGGTTTTTGCATGCACATAGCGGGTATAGTCGATATAATCGGAAGGGACGCATTTTTACAACATGACTTATTATCATGAATTTGATGTTCTTTACAATTTTTGTTATTAGAGAACACTATTTGACAATTTTTGATGATATAATTATCGCAAAACCTTTATGCTCATGTAGGTCTTTTTTGATGATATACAATAGTATCACATTATGACTTTTGCGTCAACATAGTGGGTTATGTTGATATAATTCGAAGGGACATATTTTTGTGGTATATAATCCCACCTTTTCATTTATTATCATGCATTTTAGTTGAAGTGATTATCATAAAGCCTTTATGTTCATCCATGCATTTTATGTGTAGATTAACAATTCTTAAAAATACAGGTTCATGCTAAATCATTCACCGTTGACAAGACCCTCTCTTGGTCATGGTACATATTCCTTTGTGCATTAATGAGATAAAATTTTGTGCATAAATATTAAGTCAAGTGAATGTAATGCTATTTAGAAATGACCATATCTACCATCGTCTTCAACCATGCACAAAAATGCAATGAGAAGGGCTTTAATCAACATGTGTCTTTCTTCAAAGTTATTCTTGTATACTTTGCAGAGAAACTGGTAAGTATCGTAATTATACAATCTTGTACATCTTAAAAATGTTTCAAATGATCTATTTATAAGTTGCCAAACTAATTTTTATTAAGTGTTATAATTTGTTTCTTGTAGCACATTCATTCCGCATAAAAAGGTTACTTATTTTGGTCTTAATTTATATGCAGGCATTGCTATATGTAAGCTTTTCTCCTAGGACATGAGGATGTCTAATGCAGATGAAGTGGGATGTTGTATTTGTATATCGATGTGAATTGATGTAGCATTGTTATGATGATATACAATATCCATGAGCAAATTGGTTTAGTTATATTGATGATATACAATGTATCTGTGCATGAGTACATTGGTGTAGTTGTATTGATAATGAAAAAAAAAAAAATTTTGCATATCCCTTCATGGATGTCACATGCAAGTGTAATGGTAATTATTTGTATACAATACATGAAAATATTGATGATCATTATGTGTCTACAGTGTAATGCTTGTTTATCTATATTTTTAGCACTTAGGGCGCTCAAGGGACGATGTCAGTAGGGTATGACATCGAGTGTTCGATCGAGTGGGGGGGGGAAATAGGAGCATGCATAGGGTAATAATGCCTAACTGGACATGTTGGAGTTGTTGGTTAGTCATCATGATGAGTAGAACGAGAAATTGGCCATGCGACAACATTCGATTGAGTGAGACTGACATTTTTTTGCCCACCGAAAAATTGCTGCCCTAATAAAAATGTAGGGAAAATTGAAAAACCGAGATAGGATTTTGTAGGGACCCCTCTCATGGCCCCATAGGTTCAAATAGATTGTTTGTAGGTGCCATAGATTTTGAGTTAGGGCCCATCAAAGTTTGACAATTTTTAGCACTTAGGGCGCTCAAGGGACGACGCTAGTAGGGTATGACCCCGAGTGTTCGATCGAGTGGGGGGGAAAGATAGGAGCATGAATAGGAGAATAATGCCTAAATAGACATGTCAGAGGTGACGCTTCATCATCATGATGAGATGAACAAGAAACTGGCCACGCGACAACATTCGATTGAGTGAGACTAACTATATTTTTGCCAACCGAAAAATTGCTGCCCTAATAAAACTGTAGGGAAACTTGAAAAATTGAGATAGGCTCTTGTAGGGACCCTTCTCATGGCCCCATAGTTTCAAATGGATCATTCACAAGTGCCACAAATTCTATGTTAGGGCCTCTCAAAGTTTGATAATTTTTAGCACTTAGGACGCTCAAGGGACGACGCCGGTAGGGTATGACCCTGAGTGTTCAATCGAGTGGGGGGGGGAAATAAGGAGCATGCATAGGGTAATAATTCCTAACAAGACATGTCAGAGCTGACAGTTCATCATCATGATGAGCAGAACGAGAAATTGGCCACGTGACAACATTAGATTGAGTGAGACTGACAATTTTTTTACCAACCGAAAAATTGCTTCCCTAATAAAACCGTAGGGCAACATGAAAAACTGAGATAGTCTTTTGTAGGGACCCCTCTCATGGCCCTATAGGTTCCAACAGATCATTCACAGGTGCCACAAATTCTGAGTTAGAGCCCGTCAAAATTTGACAATTTTTAGCACTTAGGGAGCTCAAGGGACGACACTGGTAGGGTATGACCTCGAGCGTTTGATCGAGTGGGGGGGGGAAATAAGAGCATACATAGGGTAATAATGCCTAACTGGACATGTCAAAGCTGACAGTTCATCATCACGATGAGCAAAATGAGAAATTGGCCATGTGACAACATTCGATTGAGTGAGACTGACGATTTTTTTGCCAACCGAAAAATTGCTGCCCTAATAAAACCGTAGGACAACTTGAAAAAATGAGATAGGCATTTGTAGGGACCCCTCTCATGGTCTCGTAGGTTCAAACAAATCATTCACAGGTTCCATGGATTCTATGTTAGGGCCTGTCAGAGTTTGACATTTTTTAGCACTTAGGGCGCTCAAGGGATGACGCCAGTAGGGTATGACCCCGAGCGTTCGATCAAGTGGGGGGATGAAATAGGAGCATGAATAGGGTAATAATGCCTAAATGGACATGTTGGAGCTAATGGTTTGTCATTGCGATGAGTTGAACGAGAAATTGGCCACGTGACAATATTCGATTGAGTGAGACTGACAATTTTTCACCAACCGAAAAATTGCTGCCCTAATAAAACCATAGGGAAAATTGAAAAACTGAGATAGGCTTTTGTAGGGATCCCTCTTGTGGCCCTGTAGGTTCAAACCTATCATTCACAAGTGCCATGGATTCTGAATTAGGGCCCGTCAAAGATTGACAATTTTTAGCACTTAAGGCGCTCAAGGGACGACGCTCGTAGGGTATGACCCCGAGCGTTCAATCGAGGGGGGGAGAAAAATAGGAGCATGCATAAGGTAATAATGCCTAACTAGACATGTTGGAGATAAAATTTCATCATTGCGATGAGAAGAATGAGAAATTAGCCATGCGACAACATTCGATTGAGTGAGACTGACGATTTTTTGCCCACCAAAAAATTGCTACCCTAATAAAACCGTAGGGAAAATTGAAAAACCAAGATAGGGTTTTGTAGGGACCCCTCTCATGGCCCCGTAGGTTCAAATAGATCATTAGAAGGTGCCATGGATTCCAAGTTAGGGTCCATCAAAGTTTGACAATTTTTAGCACTTAGGGCGCTCAAAGTACGACTTAGGTAGGGTATGACCCCGAGCATTCGATTGAGTGGGGGGGGAAAATAGGAGCATGCATAGGGTAATAATGCCTAAATGGACATATCAGAGCTGATGGTTCATCATTGTGATGAGCGGAATGAGAAATTGGCCATGCAACAACATTCGATTGAGTGAGACTGACGATTTTTTTGCCAACCAAAAAATTGCTGCCCTAATAAAACCCCAAGCGTTCGACCAAGGTGGGGGGAAAAATAGGACCATGCATAGGGTAATAATGAATTGTATCAAGTATTGTTCATTAAATGAATTGTATTGTATTGTTCATTAAATGAATTATGTTGTTCATTATACAAACAACACTTACAATGAAATGAAATGAATTATATTGTTCATTAAATAACCATTATTAACCATTGTTAATTATTGGAATGAAGATTAAAGATTTCCATGATAACACCACACACAGAGATGAGCAACAATTTATATGATCGAATATCAACTTTTGTATGTATAAAAATGTCAAATGATTACAAATGTATGTCCATACACAAATATGGCATAAACGCCAACTGAAACAAAATGTATGTCTAAATACGTGAATGTATGTCCATATACAAAATATAAATGCCAACTAGACATGTAAGCATCCCAAAACTATCTATAACATCCTAAGCTACTAATGGATCATCAAAATAGATCCTCTTTGCTGCACTGCTCGGCTCTGAAGGATCCTGCACAAGATAAACAAACCACGATTAATATTAGTTATATTATATAATTCATATTTGAAAAGTTAAAATAAAAATAAACTATAATTGAACTATTCATGTTTACCTCATCTCCACATTTCCTCTTTGGCTTTGCAGAACTCTTGATGTATGTCTTCGATAGAGGAGGTATGTTTTGAATATTTTCATACACAACCTACATATGTTTGGAAACATGACATTGATACAAGTTAGCATATAATTGTCACTGATAATAACAAATTATATCTACTAATAACAAAATAAAATAAAAACACATCTACTCGAGGCATCTCTTCTTCTTCTTCTTCTTCATGTATACTGGGTGTAGTCATTAAGGATGTGAAGCCAAGAATTCTCTATATATATACACAAAAAGTATATGAAACTATCAATCTATGTCTAGACATGTATAATCACTATAAGTTATTTAAACTATTCATTCAATCATATTTGCAATCAATTACCTTTCCCTTGTCTCCAACTGCACTACCAGATCCTAAATCACATTGCATTGCACTCGTGCTGCTTGTGCCCTACAAGAGTAAAATAAGATATACATGCAAGTTACTACATAATCTAATTAATACCAATATAAATGATGAGCATGTATGTACAATAAAATACAAACAACTAGGTGCAATAATATATGTACCATCAAGCTATTAAGGCCAAATCAAATGGTCGACAAGGTGCCCTCCTAAATCTGTCTCAACTCCTCCTCAATCATCAACAGTTAAATAGACCATGTAAATAAAAACTAGTACTTAATATTATATAGATTATAATATTCATTTAAAATATAACATGAACTATGAAAGTACAAATCTTACCACTACATCATCAATGTATGATGACGGTGCCTCCTTGCCTCTAGCATGTGAGGACTCCCAGGGTATCCTCCAATCTATGTAATAATATCTGGTGCATCATGCATCTCATGCACCTCATAATCTGCACTGTCCGCAGGAGGATCAATGGGTTGTCCAACTAGACCCAAGCATACATGCCCACACATGACACAACTATGGACATGCATATGTGTGGAGCCGAGGATGACGTGTCAGCACCACTGGATGCACCACTACCATCAAGAGTAGGCTGAGCTACTGACCCAACCTTAGAAACCAAAAGGCTACTCAAAGAGTGAATAGTTGATATGGTCTGTGAAGCCGCCTCACAAATAATATCAGGATGCTACACCGTAGGTGGGGGATCAATAGGAGGAGGGGGGACATATGGGCCCTGAACTACTCTGACTGCCCCAGGTCTATTTTGGGGCATACCTAAACTTACACCCTGGAAAGGTTGGATGTCAAAGTAGTTAACATGTTTGCATAAAACAAAGTCAGCATACAATTTTTTTATGAAATAGAAGGGGACATCAAGATTATTGTTGGGTGGTTTGTCGAAAACCATCCACCAACGATCCCAAAAAAATTTCACAATACCATCATTTGTGCACCATTTAATAGAAAGTTTTGTTTTTTTGGGATCTACGAGTTGACCAATGCGGGGATCGACAAACAATGAGGCGATAGTGGCTTTGGATATCTTGAGCTCCTTGATATCCTTATACGATAAGCCATCTGCATATTTTTCCCTCATAGAATCTTGCCACAAAAGGGCGACATTGTGCTCCTTAGTCATGGTTTCCATACTCTTTATGATTGACGTCAGAGGATCAAACATTGGGTTTAGACGAGGGATCCTACGATATACTTCTCCAATCACCCTCAATTCATTCAAATTTTGTGCAATCAAATCCTGAATTGAGGGGGGGTTTGGCAAAGGAGGGTTTGGTTGTTGGAGTTGTGGTTGATCAATGTTTTCATTGTTATCCCCCATTTTTAACCTAATTGAATGTAAACAATTAAATTTAGTTAACAAATTTAAACATTTAGGTATTTGATTTAAAAAACCTAGTTTTCATGAAAAATCACATATTTTCAATAAAAAATCAAATAAACATTAACAAAAAATACAAAAAATGAATGAAAATGATTGAAAACAATAAAATTCTTACCTTTCAATCTATTTTTTAGCAATTTTTGGCCAAAACACTGGATATTGGGTGCACCAGATATCGAATTTTTTTAAAATCACGCAGCCCGTGAGTTAAAAATGACTCACGGGCTGTCACTGTCAAAATATATTTGTCTCAGAAAAATGGATATCCGATAAAATCGGATATCCAATTTTATACTTAAATTATTTTAAAATAACATATATAATATAATAATATATTATTATATTATATAATACGTATTGTATTATATTATAAAATATAATTATATAATATATTATATAATACGTATTATATAATATAATATATATAATATAATAATATTATTATATAATAATATAATATAATAATATATTATATAATATATCTAATATATTATTATATTATATAATACGTATTGTATTATATTATAAAATATAATTATATATTATATAATATAATAATATATTATATATTATATAATATGTAATACGTATTATATTTTTTAATTTAAAATTACAAATAAAAATCGGATATCCGATTTTATTGGATATCCAGTTTGCATAGGTAATTACAATGCCAAGGTGTACTGACACCTAGGCCAAGCAAAAAGTCAACACGGATTTTCGCATTTTTAGGCGAGTGAAGAAGGCTATTTTTTTCACATCGCCACTTTTTGGCCCCCCATGATCCTGCACTAACCTGCCATCTTTATGACAATTTTCACATAACCCATTAAAGATTTCAATCAAATCAACACATAGAAGCCATATGCAAAGAATAGACAACATACCCATGAAAATGTGACACAAGATATATCTTGAGAAAACCCTCATGAGGGAAAAACCAACCTCCAAAATCATCATCCATAATGTATTATCATCAATGCATTCATTACAATACAACTATGGGAAGCCTTCAAAAACCCAACCATAACCAAGCACTCTATATGACCAAGCATGAATCCACACATCTCATGCCATGCTTCCTCCTTCACAAATGCTAACCTAGCTAAACTAAATAACTATCCTTGTGGTGGTTTTATAGAGAGAAGCAACGACAAAACCACCAAGTGGTATTACATCAAAACCATGTGATAATAAAATATAATATTTTTTTCGTATCTACCCTTGACCCACATTTAATATTGGGTACTTCATCACAATTACATTCCCCAATATTAAATAAATATAATATAATAATACCAATGTGTCAATATTACTCATCAAGTGGTTACAAGAATATTCCAAGGGAATCTCTACATGTTGCACATCCATCTAGGTGCTCCTAGGTGCAACAATACAATATGATATTACAATATAATTCAATGTCCACCTCACACAATAATAAAATAATACAACAATTAAACATTATTATGCAAGGTGTACAACACCATTTTCCCAACAATTAGGAGAAAGAGAATGACATCAAAATAATGGTGGCAATTATAATGAAAGATGATTAATGTAATGCCCAAAATTTTGCTATGAAAATTGAACTAATTTTTTTCCTAGCACTAACTCCTATAATTAACCCAAGCACAAATAAGAAAATCATGATTAATGATAATCATTATATATACATGGTCATATTAGTTTACTTTACCAATAATTAATAACTCAATGAGACTTAACTAGTATTATTCTTTCAACTAGTATTCTTCTCTCAATTGTGCCTCATAAAGGAGTGTGAAATGCTAAATGTTACTTCAGCTGAAGGTTAAGGATAGGGTTCATTATCATTCACTGCCCTTCTACATTTATCAGTCACTTATTAGTACTTGTCGTTAGGCTAGTACTATTGCAATTGATTGCTCTCCATTTTTGTTAACTTGTTATTATTCAATTGTTTCTCCACCAATTAAACCTACATATTTTTTTTGTTTTGACATATTTTTAATAATTTTTATAAAGTTAAGATGCATGATTTTTAAGTTTGTAAATGATAGAAATTATTTTTCTCCAATCTAATTGGCTTGAAAAATTTGCATCTTATTACCAGATTTCACGGATCCACTATCTGAATGAATTTTTTTAGGCAAATTTTTAGGTACGTTAACATAAAATTTGGTATGTTTAAATTTTCTTATGAAATTTATTTTACGCATCCACCAAACAAATATTTAACAATTCATTTTGACTATGTATCTAAATCTTTATAAGCTTTAAATAAATAAATAAACATATATATAATATAAAAAAACATAAACTAATAATATAATTTTAGTTATCCTCATATGCAATAAATTAATAATATAGTACTAATATATATAATAATAAATTAATAACTAACAACAACATAATAATAAACATATAAAAATTTATTCAATAATATTATAATATATTAATAATATAATAATTAAAATACAATATTATAAGAATCCTAATGTTTGTCTATATGAATATCTCTAAATTGACTTTAACATATTGTACCTAAGCCTAACCTAACACCAACTTTAAAAAATAACTTTAATTTAACCATAATCCAAACTTAATTTTTGAATTGTATTTAGTATATCATGTGTTTATTAGTATATAATTAACATATATTAGTAATATAATAATTAAAATATAATAATATAAGAATCCTTATGTTTATTTATAAAAGATAAATTTCATAATAAAATAAAATTATTTTTAAATAATAAAAATCATACAATATCTAGAATAAAAATATATTATTTATTGTAATTTAATATTATATCACTTATAAGTGGAATAGAATTAGATAATATCATACTATATCTTATTATTTTGTATACAATCTAATTTCTCAAAATCAAAATTAAAATTAAATTACAATTTACATATAACTTTAACCTACAATGCATATATTTTTAAGTTTCACTTACAATTCAATGAATATTTTCATTTTTATAATCTTATATATTTATCTTATTATATCTAGTACTCTATTAAAAAATCAAATTACAATTTGCATATAACTTTAACCTACAATGCATACCCTTTTTGCCTTAATCCAAAACAATATATTATTTATTGTAATTTAATATTATATCACTCATAAGTGGAATAGAATTAGATAATATCATACCATATCTTATTATTTCGAATACAATCTAATTTCTCAAAATCAAAATTAAAACCAAATTACAATTTACATATAACAATAACCTACAATGAATATATTTTTAAGTTTCACTTATAATTCAGTTACTTTTTTATATTTTTGTAATCTTAAATATTTATCTTATTATAGCTAGTACTATATTAAAAAATCAAATTACAATTTGCATATAACTTTAACCTACAATGCATACCCTTCAAAACCTGTTTTTGTCTTAATCCAAAACAATATATTATTTATTGTTATTTAATATTATATCACTTATAAGTGGAATAGAATTAGATAATATCATACTATATCTTATTATTTCTAACACAATCTAATTTCTCAAAATCAAAATTAAAATCAAATTACAATTTACATATAACTTTAACCTACAATGCATATATTTTTAAGTTTCACTTATAATTCAATGACTATTTTTATTTTTTATAATCTTATATATTTATCTTATTATATCTTTTACTCTATTAAAAAATCAAAATACAATTTGCATATAATTTTAATGTACAATGCATATATTTCTAAGTTTCCCTTATAATTCAATAACTATTTCTATTTTTCAAATCTTATATATTTATCTTATTATATCTATTCTTCTATCAAAACAACAAGTAGTGGCCACTACGTGAACACTTGTTACACTTTGATTGATAAAGTTAAGAATATTAATATATCTATATCATAAGTTGAAGATTAGTTTATGGTGGTATAATTTCCTCATGGGTAGTGTTTGAGAGGCAACGATATGTGTAAAATTTCTTTCCAGTACAAGCATTGTCTACATCGCTGAGAAGGGTGTTAAAAAAATCAGTGCTTATGAGGGAGGAGACATGGTCATTGTTAGAAATGGCTCAAACACCCACAAGTCTGTGCAGAAACACTTTTAGACAACATTACTGTGTGGGAAAGCGATTTAAAATGGGTTTTGAATCCACCAAACACTACGTGGGAAATCAATTTAAAATGGGTTTTGAATTGACCATGCACTGTGTGGGCGGACGGAAATGGAAATGGAAATAGCGAAAATGCTTGGGTTAAAGAAGTTGGGAAGAGGGTAGAGTTAAGAGGGACCCACATGAACGAGCCACCTAAGCAGTTAATGCTTAGGGTGTGTTGGTTAAGCCCAGCCATGTTGTTTAAGCCACACCATTCTATCAAATGTAGCACTGTATTTCTAAATGAAAAAAAACTCGAACTGTCAAATAGATTGTTATTGTGGGTAGTTATTTTATGGCATAAAAACTCATGCATAATCTATAAAATAATAATCTTTACTGCTCAAAAGGACTCCCACTGATCCTCTTGTAAGAAAATTTGTATATCTAAATGCGAAAAATAGTTATCTCCATGTTAAAGCTGCATGATGAACTGAACTGTGACTATATTTAAAAGAAATCCCACTAAGAAAATCTTATGCATCCCTTGGCCACTGCTCTCCATGTTGAAAAATTCTATTAAAAATGGTTGTGGAAATGATCTCCCTATTTTGCCAGCTTTCCAATGGTATGTAACACTTGCATATTCAGATAATCAATTGCATTAATCTTTCATGTAGAAATCATCCCCTTCATTGGCGGGCTTTTCACTATTCGAACAACTAGTTCTGAGTCTACCGTGCAATTTTTATTTGCCAACCATTGGATCACCTACATCAACCATGGCCGCTTCCATTTAAATTTTTTGTTTACTTCTTAGAGGGCCCCATCATTTGTCGCCAAGTCGCTATGACTATCCATCGAGCATTTTTATCTTGCAATATAGTGACAACTGTTGATCTATCAAGAACCTGCTTGCCTTTTAGTCTGCTTGTTTACTTTTATCTTCCTAGGCTCACAGGAATGAGCGATGCTAATGAAATTTGAACTATTGAACCAATTAGAAATGGTGATCCAGTTTGAACTAGTGAACCACTTTGAAGTTCAAGTTCAAGGTTGACTTAGACATCTGCTCATCTATAGATTTTTTGCCACGTGTTAGCCTCTAATTTTCTTGCGAGTCCACTTTGCCTGCCATCTAGACCTGGACCCACCTTGTCGCCAAGTCGCATTGATAATTGAGTGAGCAACTTTTCCTTGCGGTATGGTGACCACCATTGGATCTTTCCACCTGACCATTTGATGTGATCAATCTGCTCGATCTTTACTCTTGGTCTGCTCATGGTTCTTCATCTTCTCTCTAACATGTGGCACATCCTTATTCGTTCTGAGTCCACCTAGACAACCACATCATTAGTCACCAAGTCACATGAGATAACCAGTGATCATTTTTATCTTGCGGTATAGCGACAACCATTGATCTACCCTTAAACTACTTGATCTTTAACCTCTTAGCCACTCACCTCCCCTTTACCTTTTCTGCACGTGCTTAGTCGCCAAGTCGCTATGATAACTGGCGAGCTTCTTTCTATAGTGGTATAGTGATGGCTCTTAGATCCTTCGGATTACCGTTGATCTTTCCTGAACTTTCTTGACCTTTAACCCTAGCTGATCTTCTCTCTTGTACCATGTGTCAACGTGTGTCACTTTGTGATTGGCTCATGAGATCCTCCTAGGAACCACCTACCATGTCATGAGTCGCCAAGTCACAACGATAATCCGGTGTGCATCTTTTCATTGCGACATAGCGATAGTCATTAGATATTTGTGATCACCATTGATCTTTCTTGAACTTTCTCGCTCTTTAGTCTCTTCCCGCCAATCGGTCACAAAAATTAGGATGCCTTGAGATGCATGCACACGGGGTCCACCAGGCCACGAGCTACCTCTTCTTGCCAAAATCCTGTAAGCTTTGACACTATAGTCATATGTGACCTTATATTTAAATATGATAAACTCCCTCCACATGCCCAATGTGGGATAACAGGTTGTCTTGCCTGGTGACTGAAAACCACTTGAAAACTCTAAGGCCTTTTAAATCCCTCTTTGGCACCCAAGTAAAACTTTTCATAGGCCGATTGCATTTTGCTCTGAGTTTCTTTTGGCCTTAAGGTTTTAATAGCCACACAATTTCATTTGCAATGGAGCATAGATTTTTCTGCAATCTACAACATGTTGAGCTCAACCCTCGTGGGAGCCACATTTTAAGCCACATGTTGTCTTACTTTCTTGTATCTGCACATGAAGCAAACAAGTTAGAAAAAATAGTGCATTTCTTTCTGGTTCATGATTTGGACCTTTTCAAAATGAATGCAAGGCTTCATTAGTGCACCAAATTTGGCATTGTGCAAAATTTTGGTAACATTTTTGGTGAATTCTCAGGGGTGTTTTCTTGCTAAACAGTAGAATCCAGTAGCCTAGCATATCCATTGGGTATTGAGTCAATGTTGCCTTTCTCAAAATCTAGAGCTGCATCTCAGCATTCTAAACAAAACTAAAAAGGAAACTACAAAGGCTTTGCATAAAGCTGAGCCTGCACACTGTGCAATCTGCACTTAAGGAAAATAGAAACAAAAATGGTCTAAAAAATCAAACTACAATGTGCTTGAAAGCACTTATTCAATTTAAAGTACTACAACTCTTCTTATAGCTGAGCTTGACAACTGCTGAAAAGAAAGAACTGCAACTATTCTACTATATACATATGCAAACTGTTAGTACTCAACAACATAATTTGAGGTGAATCCCATTCATGGGGATTGGCAACACTTCTCCATCCAATTTAGCAAGCTAGAAAGCATTATGATGTTTGCATTCTATGATAACATATAGACCATCCCACATGACATCAAACTTGGTATGCCTACCAGGTTTGTTCTTTAACTCATCCCACTTGAAAACAAGATCACCTTGATTAAATATGTGTGGTACAACTTTTCTATCAAAGGTTCTCTTCATCTGAGCATGATGAACTTCTAATTTTCTATATGCTTCCCTGTGAGTTTCTTCTAACTCCATAAGTTGAGTAAGCCTAATCTGCATTGGTTGTTCTTCAAGTAACTCAAACTCTTTTACATAATTCAAAGTTGGCAATTGAACTGAAATAGGTAACTTGGCTTCTTTTCCATAATTTAAAACATAACGAGAGTTACTTGTTGATCTCTTTGGTGTAATTCTATCAGCCCAAAGGGCTAACTTGAGCTTTTCATGCCAAGTTCTCTAATTCTCAAAAATGATTTCCTTAATGATGTTGATCAAGTTCTTGTTAGTTGATTTTTCTTGTCCATTACCCTGAGGGTAATAATTGGACAAAGTACTCAAATATATATTATACTTAACTGACCAATCTAAAACTCTAATACCAATGAAAGCTAAAGCATTATCAGAAATGATTGATTCTGGGGTACCAAACCTAGACACTAAGTCTTGATAGAAATTCAGATTAGAAGTCTCATTAGCTTCTTTCAATGGAATTGCTTCTGTCCACTTTGTGAAATAATCAGTTGTTGTAAGAATCCATTTGTGACTTGCACTTGAAGGTGGATTAATAGGTCCTATAAAATCAAGCCCCCACTTTGCAAAAGGCTGCTCTACTTCAATTGGTTGCAAAGGCAAGGTTGCCAGCCTCTGTTTGCCTGCAAATAATGAACATTTTTCACACTTCTTTACCCATGAGTGAGCATCTTTAAACATTTCAGGACAATAATAACTAGCTCTCATAATTTTCAGGGCTGATGTTCTTCCTGCAAAGTGACCTCCTACAGGTCCTTCATGAAATTCTTTTAGAACTTTTTCTATCTGATCTGGCTTAATGCATCTTAATAGAACCTCGTTATAATCTTTTTTGAACAAAATACCATCTATTAAAGAATAAGGAATGGCATGTAGTCTAAAATACCTTCATTTTGGTCTATCTAAGCCTTCCGAATAGTCACCAATTTGTAAATAATGGGCAATTTGTTGATTCCAAGTGACTGGCAAATCTGGGGCAGCAGGTTGTTCTTCATTATTAAGCACCGTTTCAACTTGTTGCTCCTCTTATTTACTATTTTATGTACTTCCAACAATTTTTTCACATAAACCCTTGCCTCTAACTAGCTTAATAATATGTCATATTCCATTCCCTTAGTAATCTAACCAGCCCTTTTGTCATTTATGTCTTTGTTGAGCAAAAACTCTTTCACTATATGATGAGAAATCATAAGCTGAATCTTATTGTTAGAGAGCATGTGCCTAAATTTCTTAAGGCTTCTTATTACTACTAACACATGCTTTTCTACAAATGAGTATCTAGTCTCATAATCATGCAAAATGTGGCTAAAGAAAGCAACTAGATGTTCTAAGCTTTCATCATTTTGTTGACACAACATTGCAGAAATAGTATCTCCACTCCTAAAAGAATATAGAATAAAATCTTTCTTAAAATTAGGATTAATGAGAGTAAGGCTGCTGCAATTTCTTCAAAACTGTTCTTACCTTCCTTAGTCCATTGAAAATGAATGTTTTTCTTAAGCATGACTATAAGTGGTTGCATCAATGCTGCAATATTAGGAATAAACCTTTTGATAAAGTTAATTCTACCTATGAAACTCTGGAGTCCCTTCTTATGTGTTGGTAATGGCAATGCAAGTATGGTCATGATCCTCTCGGGATCTATTGAAATCCCATGCGTTGAAATAATATATCCTAGCAACTTGCCTTCATGAACAACAAATATGCTCTTCTTGGGATTTAATGTAACTCCATATTCCCTACATCTCTCAAATACCTCTCTGAGATGGTCAAGATGTTCATTATCCTTTTTAGAAAAAATAGTTACATCATCTAGGTAAACCAAAACAAACTTGTTAATCAAGCCTTGAAATACCATATCCATTGCACACTGAAATGTTGCCCCTACATTGGTCAGTCCAAATGGCATTTTATTATAAGCCATTGTAACCCACTTGGTGGTAAATGTTGTTTAGTACTGATCTTCTTCTTTGACCAAAATTTGGTTATATCCTAAATAACCATCAAGTAATGAGAATCTCTTTGAGCCTGATACAACTTGCAAAATTTGCTTCATTGAGGGCAATGGGTAATGGTCTTTCAAGGATGCTCTATTTAGGTCTCTCAAATCAACACATAATCTATTCACCATTCTTTTTCCTAACGGGAACTAGATTGGATACCCAAGATGTGTGCTTGATTGGAAATATGTTGTTTCCTTCAATCAAATTATTTAATTCAGTCCTCTTAAGATGTTCTAACTTTGGATTAAGAGGCCTTTGTTTCTGCCTTACTGGTTTTGTATTATCTACCAGCTCTATTGTATGTTGGGCTAAATGAGGATCAAATCCTTTCAAATCTTCATACCTCCATGCAAATATGTCATTGAATTCTTGACAAAGTTTTACAAAAGCATGTTTTTCTTCAGGGGTACATACCTTTCCAATTTTCAGTAGCTTGTCCTTGAATATTTCAACAAGTTCATAATATTCTTCCTTCACAAATATGTTGCCTTTATCCTTCCTGAACCGATCATCTGTATTAAAAAAAGATTCAAGGGTTACCAAACCCTTGGGCAACTTGTTAGTTTTCAATTGGAGAAACTTATTTTCATATTGATCATTGAACTTATGCTGATTTCCAACAGAAAACTCAGCTTCTTCAATTAGGAAATTAGTAGTCTTCTCATCTGAGTCAAAAACTTGTCAATTAACAGTGTTATCTAGAACTGAGGACCTTACTGCAACTTTAACATACTGTTGTCTATCAATATTTCCTACCTCATCTGGTATGTCAAATTGAGCACCCAAGGCAGCAAGTTTATCTGCTTCTTTATTTTGACTTCCAGGTATGGACAACAGATTAAATGCATCAAAATCTTCAATTAAATCCCAAATTCTGTTCTTGTACATTTTTAAAAAATCATTTTTGGTGACATGGATATTCCTTACTAGGTTCACAACTAGTTCACTATCACCAAAAACTTGTAAATATTTAACTTTTTTCCGCCTAGCCCATTCTAAGCCATGTGCTAATGATTCATACTTAGCTATATTGTTTGTACAGCTAAAAGAAAATATAAAAGCAATGTAATATCTCATACCTTCAGGTGAAACTAACATAACACCACCTTCGGAACCATTCTTACCTCTTGAACCATCAAAATAAAGCTGCCAAACCTGATTTTGTTGCTATTATGACTGTTGGTCAAGCGAAATATCCTCTTTTTCAAGCTTAGGAATAACATAATCCTCCTCATGAATCATATAAACACCAAGACCTATTTCATCCATGCTGATGAAAGGATCTTCTGCAGTATTTTGGGCTGCCCACTCATCCAAATTCACATCAGGTATGCCTTGAACAGGTGTATCTGGATCCTGGATAGGTCGTAACTCCTCATGGTCTCTGATGGTAAGATCTTCATTTATAAGACTTGGGGTATATGGTTCTAAGTGGCAAGTGGCCTAGGGTTCTGACTTAATGGTAACCTTAGTACCATATCGGGTTCTAAAAAACAAGTGTGACCAATCAGCAGAAAGGTATCCTCCTAATTCTATTGTAAAATCTCTAGATGGGCAAATAGAAAAATAAGGAGGTAAGTCAGCTATGTACATGTCATGAGGTATTACAAAATTAGGACAAGCATACAAGGTCAAACCAAGATCTTTGACCAATCCAACTGACTTAACTGCTATTCCATCTAATTGTACAACTCCTCTAGAAAAAGGCTCATAAATTAGACCAAGTTTATCTGCAAGGTCTTTGGGCATAATTGAACTACTGGCTCCTGAGTCTATCAAACAATAGTGGACTAGATGGTTGCCAATTATCAATGTTACAAAAAATGGAGGAGGCTTTATTGTTTGGATTGGCTGATTGCTCTTAACTGGGACATCATTAGCTAATGCAACTATGGGCTGATCTTTCTGAGGCTCAATAGTCAAGGAAAGATTATCCAATTTGTCTCTCAGCAATTCCTTTTGTCCAAGAATTTGCAATGCATCTATCATTGTCATGGAAACATTGGTTTTTGCCATAGATTCAACAATATTAAATGGAATACCACTAACCTTATGTTGTACTTTTGGAATAGTAGGCTCTTGGTGAGCTGGTTTTAACTGAGATTGAACTTTCTATTATTCTTCAGGTGTTGCAAGTTGTCCTCTTGGTAAAATCTGCACATTCTAGACAGGTTGAGGTACACTAACAGCTTGCTAACTTGTAGAAGCTTGTCGTTTTCCTTTATCTAGTTGCTGTCCGGATTTATTTTGTTGTTGTCCATTATTTATAGCTTGATGTTGATTATTTGTAGCTTGTTGTCCAATGTCAATAGCATGTTTCTTTGACCTTGTATTTTCTGCAACAGGTGAACAAGTCTATTTTGTGCTTGCGGATGATTAACTCCACAAAATTCCTCACCTTGCCAATCCATCATAGCCACCTCAAGACCTTCTGGTTCCTCATTTATACCTGCACCCTGATAAGAAATGTTATTTTGAACCATCAAAGCTTGTGATTGCGCATTCATTGCATTTTGACATGATGCTTGATTATGAGATTGTTGGCAAGGAAAACACCACCCTTGTGCCATATTATTCTAAGTAGGAACAATTTCTTTAGAATTGCTAATAGTATTCTGATTATATTGTTGGTTTTTCATATTGTTGTAGTTCCTCCTTTGATTGTGAGCATCAACTTGGTAGTTAGGCCTATTGGGTTGATAAGGAGGTTGATATGGGGCTTGATACCTTTGATTTTGGTTCTAATTTTTCTTGAGGTTCACCAATTCATTACCAAAATTTTGCATAGTCTATTGGATTTATTGAGTTGCTTTAACATTCTTTATAAACATCTCTTGTAATGTCTGTAGTTGCTTTGATGAGTCTACTACAACACTATTTTGAACATAATTTTGAAAACCTAGTGCTGGAAAAATAGGTATTGCAGCTATAGGAGGTACTTGTAAAGGCATCAATGACTGTATATCAGGAAAAATAGGCATAAGAGGCTTATGGGGCAATTTTACTAGCTTGTATAAGGTTGTTTTCTGCTCTAATAGATAAATCATAAGCTGTTGGTAATGTAACCCCACCCATAGATTGAATCATAATAGAAATATCTCTATTTAAAGCTCTCAAATAATATAAAAATGCATGTTCAAGAGAGGGTTTTACCGTTATAGGAATTCTATTCCAAGTTTGGTCAAAATGGTAATTAATATCAGTCATCTACTCTTGAGGTGATCTCTTGATAGTGGTCATCTACTCAACCAATGATAGGTGACCTAATTTATCTGCAAACTACTTTGTTATCTTGTCACCCAAATCATCCCAATCAGTAACTAAATTAATGTGCAAACCCCTGAACCATTGTAGTGTTTTGCCTTTGAATGATGCTTCCAGTAGCATGAGTGCTACGTTCTCTTGGTTTATATGGTGAATTGCACATAGAGATGCTATATCTCTTATGTGCTCTATGGGTGTAACGTGGTCTTCACCAGTGAAACTAGGAAGACTCTTCAGAGCTCCTCCTAGTATAGGATCATGTAGGGTCAAATTCAAAGGGCTACCTCCATTGAAGGGTACAAAAGAATGTGCTCTTGGTATGACCATTCCAAATACTGGAGGATTTTTCTAGTGGATTCTGGGTAATAGATGTCTGAATTGTAGTAGTTACAAAAAGAGGATTAATGCGGGTAGCAAAATTGGGCTGAGAATTGTTAAGTGGAGAAGAAGAATTAGACAGAAGATTAGAATCTGGAGTTTCAAGAAAAACTTCAACTAAATTTTCTGGAAACTCAACTAATGAATTTATTGTTTTTTTTGTCTTTTTCATTGTCCTTGACCTTCTCTGTGATGATGGTAGCTCAATATGCTCAACCAGATCCTTTCTCTATCTGGTTTGATACTTTTTCATATGTTGTTAAGACCTGTTCTACCCAAAAAACTAGAAAATAGAGTCGCTAGGTACTTAGAAAAAATAATCTCAATAGGCTGAAATATTGCTATCAATACTAAAACAACAACAAAAAATGGATTTTCTTTGAGCTATGATAGCTCAAACGTGTCCCACTGGGCGTGCCAAAAACTGTTGTCACTGAGGATTGCACCCGTGATGCTAAGTTGGAAAACAAGCAATCCTGTGAAACATGAAAACACCCTAAATTTTTGTGGGAAAAGGGTAAAAAGTCTTGCATGTAATAAAAAAACATATCCTAATAGAGGTGATACACCAAAATGTGATGGACTTGAAAAGAATTGAGAGGGGGGGGGGGTTGAATCAGTGACACCAAAACACACACTACTTTAAACACTAGCCGATAGATGAACTTAACCAAGTAGTTAAACAAAATACATGCTATCCAAAATGAAACAACAACATCCACATAAAGTAGAACATCCACCATAACACAAGTGTTTATACGTGGAAAACCCCAAATAGGTAAAAACCACGATGAGATGGAACTCACAAGTTAACTATCTGTAGTAATAGAAAACTGACTGGTTAAAATCCTACAAAGACCTCTACTAGGAGAAAATCTTGTTAGAGATCCCAAGCTTAATTAGAAGCTTATACCCTGTTAAGAGTAACCTTGCTGGAGGATTTTAGAATCCAAACTAATGGATCACCTTGTTAGAGGATTTGTATAATGAAGCTTGTTTTTTATTATGGGAAAAGCAGGTTTTGAAGGGATCCTGAAACCCTTTACAAAATATCCTTGAGAGATAAAGGCATTAAGCAACAAAAAAAGATAAACTGCCAAAAAACCAACACAGTCATGGGCATAAATCAACAAAAAAGCCCAACAAAACCAGCCAAGTCCAACTAAAACATAAACGAGATAGAAAACAAATTACTTCATGTTTTTTAAGGCATTAGCCAAATTTCCGCTAATCCCTTGCAAATCTTTGATATTATCCCTAAGCTTAGGGATATCCTTGGAAGAGGCCACAACAACTTTTTTCATGCTTGCCCTTGTTCTTTTCGCCGCACCACCAAGAGCACTTTCCACTGTTCCTGCCTCAATAGAATCCTCATCAATATCAAGATCCACTATAGGTTTGGGGGTACTAGAACCATCAAGGAACTTGGAAATATCCTCTAAATTCTTAGTAATAGAGGTAAGGTTATCTGGAATCATCATCAAAAAGTTTTTCATAGCTGTTTTTCCTTCCTCAAGATTACCAATCTGAGCTTCCAGCTTCTCCAATTTTTCCTCCATTCCTTTTTTCCACTGTTCCTAGTTTATTTCAGCTTTCTTCCCCATTTCTTCCTTTTGTTTCTTATTTTTGTCCATCTTCTTGATTCCTTCATAAACCCACATGTCAAAACCCATGTGAGCCTCAGACTAGTTTTTGAGTTTGTCCAGAATAATCCCCTCTCCATCTTTATCCTGACACCTACTCGAATTCTCCTTGTCCTTCTCCTACTCAGTTTCCTTATCCTTTTCCTGCTCAATTTCCATTTCCTTTTCCTCATTAACCTTGTCCTTCTCTTCCAGTGGTTGACTGTTAACAATTCCTATGCTCATACTGTGGGTCAGACTATTTTGATTTGAAACTTCCTGAGCTCCTCCTTTCTCTTCTCCCACTTCCTCTTCCTTCCACCTCTCGTCTCCTTCAGACTTATTGGTCTCCATCTCACTTCCATCTTTACCAATTTTCTTAGATTCAATCTTTGTGTTCTTTTGATTACCCTTATCCTCTTGAATTTTCTCCCAAGTAGATTTTTTACCTTTTTTGCTCTGTGTACCCTTTTCCTTGCTAGGTCCTCCTTCCTCCATCTTCCTCTTACCTTTCCCCAGAGACATCGACAATCTCTTATTTTCCTGGATATCCAAGATCTTGCAATTCTCATAAATGAGAAAAATAAGGCCGCTATGAATCACAGGCGAGGTAGGGTTCTTGGTATGTTTATTCTGAGACCGCGACAAAGACCTAAAGAGGTAATAAGGCAGAGATATCCTCTTCTCATGTCTAAAATGATTTAAAAGCACAAAATGGTATGTGTGGACCCTAGTAAAATGACCCTCCATAGTAATATATTCCATGATTGCATTGAGCACACAACCTCATATTTTCTTAATATTGGAAGCATCATAAAACCCCCCGTAGCTTTTCCAATTTTTGCTCTCTCCTTCTCTTTTCATGGAAAAAGTTTAACAATGCTATTAGACACTTTCAGGTCTCTAAAGAAGTTAAGACCAGAGCAGGGCATACTTGTAACCATCACAATGAGATCCACATATAGCTTAAACCTAACACCATGAATTTTGAAGGATCCATTAATCCAATTTTCAGTGACTTCGGTGACCACTAGGTTAACTCTGCCTTTATCATAGTCGACCAGCCTTTCCATGAAATTCATCATGAATCCTTTCTCCAGCTTAGCCCAAACCTTAGGCATCTCCTTCCATGTCAAAATATTATCAGGTTCAACTCTTCTTAGTTCACCCCCATTGTAGAATTTGATTTACAATTTCTTCTCTTTTGCAACTTCAAAGCTTTCTTCCCAATGACACTCGAAATTTTGAAAATGCATACCCACAAAGTGTGCAGTAAATTAATATTTTTTATTAGGACTCTATCATTCTGACATGTCATCATTACCTTTCTAAACATTTGAATATTACTCATTACAACATTCATGATTAATTGCGCGATCCCTCTTTCCCCATAAATTTGTCCTTTCTGATAAGATCTTTAATATTAAAATCCATGTTAACTTCCCCATTCCATACACATTGGGCTTCACAAATAATGCCTAGGTTTGCTAACCCATCCACAACCCCATTTTTTTCTCTATAGGCATGCTCTATAATAATAAATTTAAAGCTAGCACTTATTTCTCTAGCTCTAAAAATAATATTTTCTATAGTCCATGAAGGCTCAATTTCTCCTTTAAGGCATTTAATTATGTCAAGAGAATCTCCTTCCAACCATAGATTATCATGATTAAGATCTTTTGCAATAATCAAAGTGTTCAACACCGCAGTAGCTTCATCATAATGACTAGTCTGATTACCTAAGGGGCCAACAACTACCACAAGGAAACTTCCAACAAAATTCCTGACAATTCCCCCATAACTAGCTTTCCCTGGATTCCCCTTAGATGCCCCAGCAAAGTTGGCCTTAATCCATCCCTAAGAAGGAAAGAACCATACAAGACCATCCCGACTCTTATCCACATTGTTTCTGTTATTGGATAAATTCCATCTTTCATTAAAGTCTTCTTTAGCAGCTAAACCATGATCAGTTTCATTTGAACATTCAAAAATACCTCTATAGATTTTATCCACCACCACTTGAGGGTTAGCACTTTTGTCCCTAAAAATCCTGTTGTTACACTCCTTCAAATGTTCCATATAACATTAGGGAGAGTAAGTTTCTAGAGCTCAACATTCTTAGAATTGGAAGTAGGACAAAACCATTGCTGCCAAAACTCTTCCAAAGAATTTGGAAAAACCCAGCACAACTTCCACCTACTGAAAATAATATTCCAGATTTCCTGACTGAAATTACACTGGTAGAGGATATGACAAGAAGACTCCTCATCCCTGCAACAAAGAGAACACCTATTAGGAAAAACAAATCCATGTTTGTGGAGATTATCAAGAGTTAACACCTTATTCTCTATTCTCGTCATCTCACGTTTCACTCTACTCATCTAACATCAAATTACCGTATGCAATTTTTAAAGTTCATTATTAGTATTTTCAAGTATACAAAAGGTTTCAATTCTCTCTAAACAAAGACAGATTGAGTTAGAACCGAAAAATTATCTTAGATGAAGTATTATTGACAGCATATGGCCTGAACATATCATTGTGAAACAAAAAGTTGACAATATTTCAGAATCATATTTGAAGTGGAGAAAAGAAAAATGGAAAACTAAGCTATATATAACAAGAACACAATTACTCACCTTATACTGGTGGCTCTTGCAAAATCTTCTTCTATCTTAAGATTCTTACACCTGCACCCAAGGAACTATTATTCAATCTCTATGTTTCTAAGGCAAAGAATTTCAATTTATCTGCCAAAAATAGATCTAACACAGTATACAAGCCTTTTCTTTTTGTTTCCAAGTAAAATAAAACTGAATAGAGAAAATTGATAAAAAAAGATGAATTAAAATTTTAATAAGACGATTGGGTTTTTCACTCTACAACTCCGACTAGACCTAGGGTTTGGACTTTGGGTTGCAGGGTCGTAGGCTCTGACATGAGGATTCACGCGAGTTCTCCACGTAGGTAAGTGATTAACTTGATTTGTGTGCAGGTTGCTCTCCCAACATCCTTCTTTTTCATCGCCTTGGTTTCCCTTGTGCAAGCAGTAAATGTTATTCAATGGAGAGCCCTTTTGGAGGTGTCGGAAAACCCAGTGAAGATGCTCCATTTAAAGCCAAAACATTCAAAGATGCAGTTACTCTTTCATCTCCCTCTATCGACGAAGGTGTGAGGTTTGTTACAAACTTTAATGGCAGCCCCTATGGAGAAGGTAAGGACCCTCACTCTACTCGAGATTTGATCTCCATTTCCCCTAATGATTTTATGTGTAAATAAATTAATATGGAAAAAAATAGGCTTAAAGATACAACAATTTTTTTTGCAACTGTAGATGTGGATAAATGTCCTGCATGTAAATTTATGGATGATTGGATAAGAAATGTTTGGAACATTAAATTAGGTTATCTGGTTTCATTTTGTAGGCTCATTCAAAAAGGATTGTTTGTAATTTTCTTTAAGGATCATAAAAAGCAAAAAGAAGTGCTTAGTAAACAATATTGGTCTGTCGGAAAATGCACATTTTGTGCCCTAGAATGGTCGCTAGAAGTGGTTAATGAGGAAATACTTGCACTCTCATGCCCTAGATGGATTTTAATTTGAGATGTGTCACCATTGTTGTGGAGATTCATACCTCAAATTGTTGAACTGATAGGAAAGGCTATTCGGGTTGATAATTCATCCTCGCTTATTCTGCATCTGGATGCTAGGGTATTGATTTCAATAAACCCTGGTTGTGATTTCCCCAAAACGGTTAACATTAACCTAGAATCTGAAGTTTTTACATGCCCTGTTGAAATCCTTGGCAGGGTGAATGCATGCTTTCTCTGCAGGAAACAAGGGCATATTTGCAAGAATTTCCCGATTATTAACAAATTCAAGGGTTTGGATAGACCTCGAAGTCAATCCAATTACCTGCAACCTATGCATGCGAAGCACATCCCAAACATGGAAAACCTTAATGCCATTAGCAAAAAAATCAACAATCTCTTAACTGGAGAAAAATCTAAACCCCAGGAACCTAATAAAACATTCAATTTGGGTAACTCTGGAGTTGTCCCCACTCCTCACTCTATGATCTCGGATGCTCTAAAATAGATGAATGAGAATTCATAGGATGACTTTCAGATTGTGGGGAAAAACCCTAAGAAAAGGAGGAAAAATGCTCAACAATTAGCCCTGGAAAAAATTAGGGCAAATGCTCCTAATAACTCAAGTTATGCGATTAACAAAATGAATATGAATAGCAATTTAATATCACCTATGGAGGATGATGTTGGCAAATGCACACTCCAATGAGAAATTGTAGGTGATTGAAGGTATTGTCATTGATCACAACCTTGCAATCCTATGATATCGACAAGCACTGGCACCGACAGACTCAACACCGACACATAGATCACCGGCACCGAAAAGATTGATCACTAGAACCATGGCTGACAAGAATTTTGTTTAAATGTCTTTTGTATTTAATTGTAAAATCTTTTGTAAGTCAACCTGGCAGATTGTAATATGACTCATATATGTATGAGATCATTGTAGATCTTTTAGAATATATAGAAGATGGAAGGATTAATGTAAACCTAATATGCGAATTGTAAGGCAGATATTGGATAAGGGTTTATGTATGTAGCAGAGCTTAAACCGGTACTGAATCCAGCATAGTAGATGTTGATTTGAAGCAGTACAAGACATTGGATTTGTATAATCCATTTTGTAAGTTAATGTGACACTTCTTTTTGTAATTGAGTAGTGAGCTCTAGGCACTTGGCCTTCCTGCATGTGCAAGCCCCTATTGTAAATAGTAATATTCGCTTATTGGCCAGTAAGCGAATATTATAGGTCACAAATCCCACCAATGTTTTTCCCACACCGGGTTTCCTTGTTAAAAATATTGTGTTATGGTGTGTCTCTAATGTTATGGTTATTGCTCTTATTTACTGCATTATTTTTGGTTTACCGGTACATAGTTTTGATATGCTTTTCATGCTATAAGTTAAGAAAATTATTATACCGGCCAGATACTGATTCATGCCCCCCCTCTCAATATCTTTGGGAATCCTACCAGATGATGTGCATGAGGTCCCCCTAGAGATGAAATTCTCTAGCTTAACCTCTAGTGATAATAATCCTAGAACACAAAATCCTAAAGATAGGGATGGTATGAGTGGTGAGCTAAGTAGGGGAGGGAGCTGGTCTAGGGTGATGAATAAAGCTCCCCATAGAAGTTTGGCAGGCATGGATGTCTCATTTGAGATTGATTCATCAAAAGACTCTCCAAATATCATCGAGACACATCCTTCCTCCTTTACTAAACCCACCCCTGACGCGATTTGTTTCATTCCCCCAAAGAAGTTTCTTGAATTAGAGGATACCTCTGTGATTGAGGTCATTGTTTCTGACCTAAGGTTGGTGAAGCTAATTCCCTATCCTATGATGTTGTTAATTTAGACGTTCCAGATAGGTTGAAGGCATTCGAGCCTAGTTCTAAGACCCCGGAGACCCCTAGTTAGGGGGACAATAGGAAGGCTTCTGAGGTTGAGGATGAGGAACAGGGTGAAGAGTGCACAAGAGAAGAAAGAGAATGGACAATAGATAATGAAAACCCCGAGGCAATTCCTAGAAGAAGAAGGGATAGACCTCTGGGATCCAAAAATAGGGGTGCTAATAATAGAAAGAATAATGAGGAGAGGAAAGATCTCCCGAGATGCTTTAACAAGTTTAAGGCATCCAAAGAATAAAAATAATACACCTTGTTAAGATGAAGTGCATCTCTTGGAACATTAGGGGTCTGGAATCTCCAGACAGGAAACAGATTGTCAAATAGTTTGTTAATCAGCATAAAAATGCAGATTTTATTATGTTTCAAGAACTCAAAGCTGTCAAGTTTACCCTGGAAGTCAACCTAGAATTTATATGGAAAGACTCTATCAAGGTTTGCTCAAAGCATGACAGAGGTAGAGGAGGTATTGGAATACTTATTAACCCCAAATGGAAGGAGCACATAGTGAACCAAGGATGCTCACCATGTAATAGAGCAGTCTGGGTGTCCTTAGAAGATAATGGAATCAGATCTAGAATTTGTTTTGTCTATGCCTCCAATGACTACAAAGAGAGAACTAAAATGTGGGATTGGATCGCTACACTCCCAGATATTCCTTGGATTGTTGGGGGTGACTTTAATATGGTTGAAACTCATGAAGATAAAAGTGGAGGTATCCCTATGGCATGGAAAGGGATGGAGAAATTACATTGGGAGAGAATGAAAAGATGAAAGAAATTGTTCGACCCCCTGTTCTACAATAAGAAAGATAACACCGAAATTTGGTACAACTGGTGAAACTATCAAAGAGGAAAACATAGGATCTATTGTAGGCTGGATAGATTCTATGTTAACAGAGACCACTTCTCCTTTGACTTGGGAAAGAATGGCAATCCCGTGACAGTTTATCCGACCACACTTTCAGACCACCATCCTCTCATTTCACAGATTAAGCTCAGAGACTCCCCCGATGGACAAGGGACTCCCAAAGATAAATTATTTCTAAAATCCAACCTTTTAAAAGACATGGATGTGTTGAGTGTAGTCAAGATTGTCAGGCTGTTTAACAAGAGTAATAGATTGTTGAACTCTAGTGTGGAAAGATGGAATCAAAATGTCGATAGGGGTTAGTGTAGGATCAAGGGGGGCCAAAAAGTGGCAATGTGAAAAAAATAGCCTTCCTCACTCGCCTAAAAACGCAAAAATTCGTGTTGACTTTTTGCTAGGCCTGGGTGTCAGTACACCTTGGCCTGGTAATTACCTATGCAAATCGGATATCCGATTGTTATTTGTAATTTTAATTTAAAAAATATATTATATGTTACATATTATATAATATATAATATATTATTACATTATATAATATATATAATGTAATAATCTATTATATAATATATATTATATAATAGATTATTACATTATATATTATTATATTATATTATATATAATATGATACAATATTATATTATATTATATCTTATAATATAATACAATATTATATTATATATTATATAATATAATATAATATAATATTGTATTATATAATACAATATTATATTATATTATATTATATAATATATAATATAATATTGTATTATATTATAAGATATAATATAATATAATATTGTATTATATTATATATTATAATATATATATATATAATATAATACAATACGTATTATATTATATTATAATATAATAATATATTATATAATACGTATTATATAATACAATATTATATTATATATAATATAATATAATATAATATTATATTATAATATATATAATATAATACAATATATTATATCCGATTTTCTAAGACTTTTATATTTCGACAGTGACAGTCCTGTGAGTTATTTTTAACTCACGGGCTGTGTGAATTCATCAAAATCCGATATTCGCTCCATCTGATATCTAGTGTTTTGACAAAAAATTGCTAAAAAATAGATTTAGAGGTAAGAATTTTATCGTTTTGAATCATTTTCATTCATTTTTTGTATTTTTTGTTAATGTTTATTTGATTTTTCATTGAAAATATGGTTTTTTTCATGAAAACTAGGTTTTTTAAAATCAAATACCTGATTGTTTAAATTTGTTAACTAAATTTAATTCTTTACATTCAATTAGGTTAAAAATGGGGGATAATAATGAAAACACTGACCAACCACAACTGCAACAACCAAACCCTCATTTTCCAAACCCCCCCTCAATTCAAGATTTGATTGCACAAAATTTGAATGAATTGAAGGGGATTGTAGAAGTATATCGTAGGATCCCTCGTCTAAACCTATTGTTTGATCCTCTCACGTTGATCATAAAAAGTATGGAAACCATGACTGAGGAGCATGATGCTGCCCTTTTGTGGCAAGATTCTATGAAGGAAAAATATGCAGATGGCTTGTCGTATAAGGATATCAAGGATCTTGAGATATCCAAAGCCGAAATCGCCTCATTGTTTGTCAATCCCCGTATTGGTCAGCCTATAGATCCCAAAAAAATAAAACTTTCTTTCAAATGGTGCACAAATGATGGGATTGTGAAAAACTTTTGGGATCGTTGGTGGATGATTTTCGACAAACCACCCAACAAAAATCTTGATATCCCCTTCTATTTCATAAAAAAATTGTATGCTGAGTTTGTTTTACACAAACATGTGAACTACTTTGACATCCAACCTTTCCAGGGTGTAGGTTTAGGTATGCCCCAAAATAGACCTAGGGCAGTCAGAGTAGTCTAGGGCCCATATGTCCCCCCTCCTCCTATTGATCCCCCACATACAGTTCAACATCCTGATATCATTTGTGAGGCGGCTTCACGGACCATATCGACTATTCACTCTTTGAGTAGCCTTTTGGTTTCTCAGGCCGCGTTAGTAGCTCATCCTACTCTTGATGGTAGCGGTGCATCCGGTGCCAGTGACATGTCATCCTTGGCTCCACACATATGCGTGCCCCATAGTTGTGTCATGTGTGGGCACGTATGCTTGGGTCCACTTGGACAGCCTGTTGATCCTCATGTGGACAATGCAGATTATGAGGTGAATGAGATGCATGATGCACTAGATGTTATTATATAGACTAGAGTATACCCTAGGGAGTCC